>NW_016823861.1:702885-711292 GCF_001698545.2 Rhinopithecus bieti | reverse complement strand
TTTTTTTTGAGACAGAGTCTTGTTCTCTCACCAGGCTGCAGTGCGGTGGCATAATCTCAGCTCACTGCAACCTCTACCTCCTGGGTTCAAGCGATTCTCCTGCCTCAGCCTCCCTAGTAGCTGGGATTACAGGCACACGTCACCATGCCTAGCTAATTTTTGTATTTTTGGTAGAAACAGGGTTTCACTATGTTGGCCAGGATGTTCTCAATTTCTTGACCTCTTTATCTGCCCACCTCGGCCTCCCAAAGTGCTGGGATTACAGGAGTGAGCCACCGCACCCAGGCTCCTTCCTCAATTTTTTTTTTTTTTTTTTTTTTTTTGGAAGGACTGATGCTCTATTCATTCATGGGTGGTGAAAGCATCCAAGAGGTACCTTTTAGATTATTTCCTTCTGCTAGTTCCTATCCCTTTTTACTCAACTCAGAAATACAGAGTGACTCAATCAAGGGCTGTCTTGCTGAGTTTCCTGGGTTCCTATCCCCATCCCTTCTGTCCTTCTTATTACATTTTTAATGCAATTGATGTCATATGCATTGTAGCTAGCAAGAGCTGAGTGTTATTTTCCCTTTAGGAAAAAAAAGTATTTATGTAAAGAAAATTCTTTGATGCTGACTTCTAAAATCCAAAATCCACTTAGTTGCATTATTTCTCCATAAATATTTACTTGAAATTTTTATTTTGTCTTTCCTACTATTTCTTAATGTTGTTAAAAGTCTACTTCAAAACTGTTAGAAGTTATTTTCTCAGTATCCGTATGTATTTAATTACACATTCATTGGTCAAGCAGTTTGAAAATATTAGTTCTGAGACATATTTCCTTCTTTTAAACCAGTATCATTACACTGGGTTTTACATACCTTGAAATTCTTAGCTTTCCTATAGGAAACATGTTTTTACAAAGTACTTAATTTGAAATAACTTAAATCTAGACTTTAACTTCGTCCCAGTTTCTTCCAGGTCTTTTTTAACCTCATTCCTTCACTATAATAAATCTTCCTATAATAAACACATTTTTGTTGAAATAAAACCTATGCCCATAAAAAAGTATAAAGCATACTATATAACTAGATGAATTTTTACAGAGTGCACATACCCTTCAAGCTCCTGTATGTCAACACCTAATCAGTTTTTCTTCCCCTACCACTGACCTGGCCTGTAACATATTCTTTAGTCTGTTCTTGAAATTTACATAAATAGAATGATACAATATATTTCATTGGTACTTGACCTATATTGCTCAACAATTCTGTTTGGGAGAATCATTTATGTTGTTGTGTGATGTAGTAGCGTGTTTTTCTCATGGACTTTTGCATTGTTTCCAGTTTGGGACTGTTATGAATAATGTGTTTTCTCACAAATGTACATGTTTCTGTTGGGTATTTAACTATAAATTTAAGTTCTGCGAAAGAAGAAATGATTATATTTAATTTAGTACTATTGCCAAACGTATTCTAAAAAGTTTTACCAATTAGTAATCTCTCGAGACGTAGATGAGAGTTTTAGTTGTTCTGTGTCCCTGCAAATACATAGTATTGTTCATCGTGGGTTTTTCTAAATATTAGTCATTCTGGTGAATAAACTATACTAGTTTTAACATCAAACTTGGATTCCTTTAGAGTAGGTTCACAAAGTATTTGTAAACTGCAAAATTGTAAGATGTAATGCAAACGTAAATACCTACAGGATCTAGGGTAGTAATGTAAGTGAATGGAGTTTATTAGACACAAAGCAATAGCAGATGGCAGATTTCATAATGACTAAGGTGTAAATGTAGAAAAATGTTGGGGATACTGTCTTAAACAGGAGAGAACATGCTTACTGTAAAAATTAATCTGGTCAACTAGATTCTTGGAATGTAAAACTATGATCCTAGTGTTTCCATCTTTTATTTTCAAGAGAAACCAACATCCACATTTTTGATGTCATTTTCTGATTAGCACTGTAACAGTAATGAATTCAATTTTTAAAAATGATGTTGGCCACACCAAGCACAACTGAGGATCCTTGTCCGTATCGATCATGCAGGCTGCAAATTTCCACACTTTGTAAATGACATATTTGTGCCCTCAGAGGAGAGCATTTTTTTCCTGACTCATTACTATTCCTGTATCAACAAAATTAAATTTTTATAAATAATAGATGATATAAATATGTACCAATCTATTTTCCTGTGAGTACCTATCCTTTTCCCTCTCTTCACTTATTCCACTGCAAAATAAATTTGGTTAACCTTTGCCATTTAACCTGCTTAACATGTTAAACTAGAATTGAAAAGGGAAATGTAGAGAAATTATATTTGATAGTTATCAGAAACTGTCTTCACATGTATGTCTCAAGAAAAACATCTTTCTCTAAGAGTAGAGGTTGACAAAAATCTGTATGTTTAGAATTTAGAACTAGAAATATTAAAAGTGCCTCTATTCTAACAAATTCTTTTTTTCCTTTAAAAGCCTTAAATTTAGAGGCCGGGCGCATTAGCTCACGCCTGTAATCCCAGCACTTTGGGAGGCCAAGGTGGGGCTGATCACGACGTCAGGATGGAGACCATCCTGGCTAACACCGTGAAACCCTGTCTCTACTAAAAACACAAAAAATTAGCCACGCGTGGTGGTGGGCGCCTGTAGTCCCAGCTACTCAGGAGGCTGAGGCAGGAGAATGGCGGGAACCCGGGAGGCGGAGCTTGCAGTGAGCCGAGATAGCGTCACTGCTCTCCAGCCTGGGCGACAAAGCAAGACTCCATCTCAAAAAAAAACTAAACAAAACAAAACCCAAAAAAACCCTTAAATTTAGAGTTAGCAGTATGTTTTAAAGTATAAACATCCTTGGGAAGCATTACACATTAACTTCTTGTTATCAGATGATTTTATCAGAACAGTTTTAAAGAATAGAAGAATACTGGGTACGAGGAAACTGTTAGTGGGGAGATGAAAACAATGCTGTAGATAGTGTTATAATTTTTCTTAAGGCCAACACCACATAATAATTTAACTTAAAATTGAGTTAAATATTAACTGTCTATTGATAATTTTAAAACACATTCAACAACAAATGAAAATGCTCATCTGCAAGCTTTAACAGACTTGCCATTCGGAAAATCTACTTTTCCCCTTCAGGTCAAATTATATAACCTTATTTTGTATCAAATAGTTACAGCCAGAAAAAAAAAAAAAAAATGAATAGGTTTGACTAACACTTTTAAATAGAGTTATTTTAATTGCTTTAACTGACGCTTGTATTTAACGTTATTTTGGCAGGAATGTTTTGAGAATCATCGAATTCTAGGTGTGGAAATCTGACTTTGAGCTGAAACGTGATAAGAATTTGTTTTCAAATGCAATTTTTCTTTTTGAACAATAGGAATTATCCATGGAGTCTGGAATTGATCCTGGCCAGGAATATGGACAAGATTATTACAGTTATGAGCATGGGTACATCTTCAGATTTTTTAATTCAGATTCTTATTTTAATATTTTATTAATAGGAAACTATTAAATGATTATTGTTACTATAATTTGTTTGTAATGTCATGTCAATCTCGCTAGTATAATATCTGAAAATGAATAGTATATCAAGCTTTAATTTTAACCAAGTTTTAACCATTTTTCTATATTGAGTTCCATATTGATATTTTACATTGACATTGATTGCAATTCTAGAAATGTGATAAAATTATTCAAAATTATTTATATGGGAAATAGATATCAAGCATATTTGCTCAATTCCTAAATTCACCATTTCTTTCGTATGAGATGTTAATGTTTTATCTGATCAATTTAAAGGTTTGCCCAAGAGCAGTTGGGAAGCAGAAAACTTACCTTAGAATTTACTGATAAGTGTCTCAAAAGTCACTTATACACATATAAATGAGCTGCTTTCAAAAAAAAAAATACTGTAGAAAATTGTGAAGACCATTACAGACCATGTTTGAAGCAACTTTTTGCTACCAAGGTACAGATTTTGTGTTGTGAATGAGCCATTACACTTTTCCAAAGTATCAATTTTGTGTTCTGGATTGTTCAGCTAGTTAAGCCACAATATGGCTTTTTCCTCGTTTTAGTTTCTCCAAAAACAAGTATCTGAAATAACTCAACTGTCTTTATTGCTATTCCAGGGTACCATTATGGCAAAAATCACTGGTCATCAGGTAGCAGTTCTTACTCTATAGTTTTGTAACTAGTTTACAGGGAGCCTGATAGGTGCTGTGTAAATATCTGTCTATTGAATGGTGGAAGAGAAAGAAGGAAACAGATCACTCATGGTAGATTCTACAGAAATCACATGACAAACTGTTTCAAGCTGTAAGTTTATATTTCAGGTATGAAATGCCTCAATATGGGAGTCGCCGTCGATTGTTACCACCAGCTGGACAAGAGGAATATGGTGAGGTGGTTGGTGAAGCTGAGGAAGAATATGAGGAGGAAGAGGTAATTACTATAATTTTATTATGTAAGATAATCCAAGAAAAATATTGTTTAACCCTACATGACTAGCAGCTATAGAACATTTCAACTTTTAGAAATTCCTTTCGTTTAGCACATATTTTCCATAGAAATTTAACAATGCTGACCATTTCATTGCCTTGTCTTTGGAGGAAAATTAATTCTTGATAATTTAATTTATGTCCTTGTGAAAGTGTTCAACATTTGGAAAGGCCACAATAAAAAGCATGTTTCCTAAAATTCTAAATCATGCTCCATAAAGATATTATAATCAAATATATTTTAAAGTTCTGCAATACAAAGGTTATTTTTGTTCTCACATTATCTAGCAAACTAAAAGTCAAGAAAAAATATACTCCCCACTTTTCAATTATCAGAGAAAAGTAAATTATTTCCACTAATAATTTTCAAGGAATGATGTAATTTATGTTTAAATTAGCATGACTCATTTCTATAAAATTCTTATACTTTGTCTTCACTATTTACTTGGCAAATGTATACAAAAGCAACAGTAACAAAAAATAAATGTCACTGTGGCTTTAACATGTGTAAAATTTCATAAAATAGATTTATCACAAAATAAGATAAATCACCATATTTTCATGATTATTGAAAATTTAGTTCAAGGGAATATAGAAAGCTATTAACCAAAGTCTAGTGACAGAAGAAGGAAGAGGCAATAATTCTTTCTTTTTTGTTTGATCTAAGATGAAAAATAAACTTTGAGTAACAAGAAGGAAATTAATATATTTGGGTATTGTAAAGTATAAACTAATATAAAATAATTTACTTTCTCTTAATCACCTTCTGTCTATATGCAGTAGAAATTTTTGTGATTGTTTTCTTAAGCCAGTTATATAACATGCATGAAGCTATCACCCACAGATTCATTCCTGCGTAACTTACGTGGGACAAAGTCATATCATAGCTATCTCCAAGCTGACACTTCAATTGCATTTTCACAATTTTCAGGAAGAGCCAAAGAAAATTAAAAAAACAAAAGTTGAAATTAGAGAGCCTAGTGAGGAGGAAGAAGTAGTTGTAACTATCGAAAAACCACCAGCAGCTGAACCTACATACACAACATGGAAGAGAGCCAGGATATTTCCCATGATTTTTAAGAAAGTTAGAGGATTAGCTGATAAAAGAGGAATCGTTGAACTTGAGGGTGAAGAGTGGCAGAGACGCCTTGAGGAAGACGATAAAGATTATTTGAAACTCACTCTGGACCAAGAGGAAGCAACAGAAAGCACTGTAGAATCAGAGGAGGAATCCTCCAGTGACTATACTGAATACAGTGAAGAAGAGTCTGAGTTCAGTGAGTCTGAGACTACAGAAGAGGAATCTGAGTCAGAGACACCCTCTGAGGAGGAGGAGAGTTCTACCCCTGAATCAGAAGAATCCGAATCGACAGAGTCAGAAGGAGAAAAAGCAAGGGAAAACATTGTGCTTGCAAGAAGAAGGCCCATTGTTGAGGAGGTCAAGGAAGTCAAGGGTAGGAAAGAGGAGCCACAAGAAGAACGAAAAGAACCTAAGGTGGAAGAAGAAGAACACTCAGAAGAAGAAGACCATGGACCCGTCCTTGTGGAAGAAAGTACAGACCTTGAAGCTCAAGATGTCCCTGAAGAGGGCAGTGCAGAATCAGCTACGGTGGAAGGAGGTGTGGAAAGTGAGGAGGAATCAGAATCAGGTAGTAGTAGCAGTAGTAGCGAAAGTCAGTCTGGAGGTCCATGGGGCTATCAGGTGCCAGCGTATGACAGAAGCAAGAATGCAAACCAAAAGAAGTCACCAGGAGCAAACTCTGAAGGTTACAACACAGCACTTTAAAAGAGATCACAGTAGGTGGGAGTTTTGCTGTGATGAGTGCTCTCGCGTGCAGTGCCTTCTGTGTGTTCTCCGAAGTGACATTTGAAAGGGAGGAAATTGATC
Organism: Rhinopithecus bieti; assembly: GCF_001698545.2. NCBI lineage: Eukaryota > Metazoa > Chordata > Mammalia > Primates > Cercopithecidae > Rhinopithecus > Rhinopithecus bieti. The sequence goes on along the minus strand of NW_016823861.1, from coordinate 704,921 downwards.
ATGATTTTGATATGACTTATGATCAGAAGCATGCCAGAAAAGTGAATATATATGCTGTCCAAATCGATTTGTATATTAGACTGTATTAGAGTAAAACTGACTAATCCTTCCTACATTAGTAAATCAGAACACATGCAATCAGCTAATCAATATTTAATATTTACTGGTAGGATTTCTGTTAATGCAGTGTGGCATTATGTATTATCAGTGACACTCTGTCTATTGGAATGGCATATATATATATATATACACACACACTATATATATATGTTTTTATATCATCTTTCAAAATAAATACTAAGACAAGCTTCAAAAAATTATACCTTTAACAGTCTACTTTTGCATATATGTACATTTCAACTGGCAAAGGTATTATAAAAATTATGAACATCTTCAAATAAGTTTGTATCTGCAACTTCAAATATTAAGAGTTCAATGAAATAACATCTTTCAATTAAAAATTATTACAGCTTATTTTCTGTTATTATAAGCTACAGTGGAGTTAAAATAAATGTAGCAGTTATAAATTTTTTCTAGGTAAATAAACTATAATTTTGAAATATAGTTCTGAAAATCACAATGCATACAATGTGTTGATAGTTCACATATTCCAAAATGCAATACTATTTTGAGAAAACACAGTATTGCTTAACCCTTGCTTCTTGCTATTTTTCATGTTGATTGGTGAAAGTCAAATGAATTTGTGAAAACGTCCAGTTGCTTACAAAAGGAAAGTTTAGTATAATTAGCTTTCAGTTTTGTGTATTACTAGGTAAATGATGTAGACTGAGAAGATATTTTCTTTTAAGTTAGTGTATTTAATTGGACAACCCAGAAAACCAGGATACATCAAGTAAATAAATGCATTAAATTATACATCAAGTAAATAAATAAAGTCAAGTAAATAAATGCATTAAATTATACAAAGTGCATTAAATTATACAAAAGTTTTGGCTAACTAGAGAATACATGAAAAATTAGAATCATGTGGTTTAAAAATATTTTTAAAATATTGGGAATAGAAGCGTTAATATGAACAGAATATACTAAAGCTGTTCATTCCTTTCAGTTTAACGTTCCTGAATAGTATAGCAGCTGTCGAATAGTGGATCAGCTCCTTAAATAAAAGTAATACATTTTTTTCCATGTGGCTCGGTAATTTGATCTAAAAGAATACATGTGTTTCCTGAAATGTCTGCTCTCCAACTCAACAATACATTTTTCAAACATTAATAAGTTCTGAAGCCAATAAAGGATTAGTGAAAAGAAATGCATGCTATTAAAGACTGGCTTCCTTCTATCTCTCTTGAGTGAATTACCTTTGATAGCTTTCTAAATGTCATGATTTTGGATTTCACAGGCAATGTTATTGTTGTCTTTTAATTTATTTGATAGTAACTCACATATTTTGTTTATTTTGTCAGTGGGCAAGAAAAGAATGATCAAGTTAGTTGTAGATCGAGAGTACGAAACCAGCTCAACTGGAGAAGACAGCGCTCCTGAATGTCAGAGAAACCGTCTTCACCATCCTAGTATCCACAGTAATATCAATGGCAATATATATATTGCACAGAATGGTTCTGTGGTGAGAACCCGCCGTGCCTGCCTCACGGACAACTTAAAAGTTGCTTCCCCTGTTCGATTGGGAAGGCACTTTAAGAAACTAGACAAGTTGGCAGTGACACATGAGGAGAATGTGCCTCTGAACACATTATCAAAGGGGCCATTTTCTACTGAGAAAATGAATGCAAGACCAACTCTGGTTACATTTGCCCCTTGCCCTGTGGGGACTGACAATACAGCGGTGAAGCCACTAGGGAACAGGCTGAAAAGCACAGTTGAACAGGAGTCCATGATTGACAGTAAGAACATCAAGGAGGCTTTGGAATTTCATAGTGACCACACACAGTCCGATGATGAAGAGCTTTGGATGGGCCCCTGGAATAACCTCCATATACCAATGACAAAACTGTGACCAATTTTTTTAAAAGCTATTTTAATTTTACTTCCGTTTTAATAAACTGTGCTTTTATTGT
>NW_016823861.1:686599-702660 GCF_001698545.2 Rhinopithecus bieti | reverse complement strand
AGATTTGCATTCACATTGTTATCAATTAATTGTTTTTCCCAGAAAATCCTTCTGGACATACTTTCACTAAATAACCTATCGTTTAAACATTTAGCTGTTTTGTTGGGTCTTGAATTTTTTTTTTGTTTTAATAAACAAGAAATAATTACTAAGTAATCATTTATATTTTGTTGATTAACATCGATTGTGCTTCATTTCTAGCTCCACAAAACCTTTTTAGTATATGTAATTTTATTTTCCATAGCCAAAAGGGCAAAAAGGAAATAGAGGATATTTACAGGCAATGAGTTTATACAGCTGCTGTCTATACTGCCCTAATTTTTAAAATGAAATGAAAGCTAGAATTGCAAAGTAAAGTAAATGAGGGAATCACCTGTAAATTATTTTAAATCATGAGCTTGTTTTCTTTATTGTCCAGTATAAAGGTTTTCACATTTTACCATAAATACATTTATATCTTGACCCTTTAGGAAACCACTTGAAGTCATATGTCTTTTTATCAACATTATTTACAATATTCTCTGGTCCCTCCATCTCATATCAAATATGTTAGATAATTAAGTTTAATCACTTGAGGTTAAATAATTGGAGCAACATGGAAATCTCACCATTAGCAAAAGCTTTTAGGGAAGTGAGAAAGGTTCTAGTAAGCAATAATGCATCTAGAATGACAATTTCATAATGGAAGACATGGTGAGAATAGGGAAGTCTCCCATTAATGTCACTAGACTTTAATAGTTTGTAAACCCAGCATATCAAGAGTAAAGGAATTTGGCAGGGTCGAAATTTATATAATATAGGAAGCCTATAAAGGCTATGAATTCATAACTTCAAATGTTGTGTTTAACTTCTTCCATTTTCAGTTTATTTATAGAATATTTTAATGCACATATTTATGTGCCTAAAATCCAGAACCAGGAAATCATTGCCTGGGCATTTTTTAAAATCAAAGAACATAGTCTTGATTTTTTACCATTGAACAAAGCACAGTGTTTCATCATAAATAGAAATGAAAACAGAATATCCTTTAAAAAACTTGCCTTGTGTGTTGCTTATTTTCCAGATGTAAAAAGAATGAAACAATATAGATTAAGAGAATTCAGAATTCTATTGAATATTACTTAGTATGATATAGATGTAGCTCACTTCAAATTTTGCACAGTATTGACCAAGTTCAGGTTTTAATGAAATTTCCTCATGCATGCTTAATATATGGTTGAAGGATTGAATAATGCACTATTATTTATTCCCCTCTTACATGTTTCACATCTTAAAAATTGTTCATTATTATGCTATTTCCTTATTTCCAAAGTGAATGAATTGTATTAATATAAACATGCCAACTTGTAAGAGTAGTATGTTTTTACTTCAGATTTCCAAGAAAATATTTGAGATCAAATACAGTAACAATCTACCTTATGTTATTGAAAATTAATGCATTCCATACCCTTGCAAACACACACACACACACACACACACACACACACACACACACACACACACAAACCTAGTGGCATCAGCTAGCAGATTAGAAACATAGAATCATGACCATACTTCCTAGTCTACCAAACCAGCATCCACATTTTCAAAAGATCCTAAGGTGGTTTATATGCATATTAAATTTTGGAAGCAATGAAGTCTGGGGCTTATTCCTTCAAGCACCAAAGCAATGGTTTTTAGTATAGGATACTCTGTATAGGAATTAGATTGAGCATGTATTTCCCTACTAATTCAATCAGAGGTCATCGAACACAATTTAATATTATCTTGATACCCCCAGATCATCTCAGTCAGCATCCCATGATATTCTCCTATATACAGCTTCATATTGTGTTTTTGTCCTTTGATTTCTGGCTGTGACATTTAACTTATTCTGTTATTGTGCCTTTCTCACAGTTTTTTTTTTCTTTCAGTTTACAGCTTCTAGTACCCTGGTGGGAAAGTTTGTGTTTTTTGTTTGTTTTCTTATTATTGAAAAATCATGAAGCTTAAGATGAGAATTAGGTACATGGATTCAAGCAAATGTTTTGCGACTCTTAGATGCTTTTTTTGGTTACCAGTAGATTTGGAAATCTGATGTTGGCGGAAGTCTCATGGCCTGATATATGAGATGTCACTGTATTTTAAACTACATTTTTTATGAGAAAATATGCAAAATTTTACAAACCACTTAGTATACACATTTCAGTAATTTAAACTTGATTATTTCATTACAAACAATCATGAAGTCAATCTATTACTTAATGGAGATAGCATAAAGAGAAGCAGAATTTACACAGAGCAACCAAACCAAATATTTGGTCAGTATATTTTTGGTAGACAGAGCAGCAAAATTATTACTAACTAAATAAATCCGAATCAATTAAATAGTTAATAGAAATTTCACTAGTCTATAAATCCCTGACTCGGGATTAAAACTGTGGAACTCAGAAGAAATACCCAAGTATGTTTAATCTTAAGAATACTTCATATAAATAATGTTTCAATGTAAATATTTATAAAGAAATTGGTTGTTATTTTTCCTAGAAAGGTGTAGGAAGGTTTCCTTGTTGTTCTCAATCATCACTAGCTTCAGTCAGGCAGAAGAAACAGCAGGTCTTGGCTAATCAAGATGAGAACAGATGATGTAATGACTAATATTGCAACCCATTGATTTTAGGTCTTGTGGGCATTAAGGGAAAGCAGAGGAAGAATGAGAAACTATAGTCAGAGTGACACAGGACATTTGTGACAATGACCATTGAATCAGAGATGTTAATCTCCCTCTCTCAATTTGTCTTTTTCACTAATTACAGACTCTGAGAGTTGTAATAGAATTGCAACTGTAGGTTGGCCAAAACCATCTTTTTAAAATACAGAAAAAAATTTGCCTTGAATTTTATATGTGCTATGTCATTCATGTTATTATCACATTGTTCACAGGGATGTTAAAACCTATTATTTACTTAAGTGGTTGTTCCAAAGGTGATTCAGTAGTTACTATAAAATATTGTTTAAAACATTTTATATCATAGAGCCAGAAGTAATTGAATATTGACTCTTGAGGGAAGACATTTTCTTTCTTTTATTTCATGAGCTTTGATTTTTCTCTTTCTCTGCTTCACCTTCTTCGTTTTATACCATAAGTGAGATTTATATACCACTTGAATTTAATTAGTAAAATAGGCAAAAAGTGCTAATAATCTATTCTCAGGGCAGATGCCTATTGGTGCCTGCAAATTACACAGCGATAAGGCTGAGGGATAGGTTCAAAATAATACTGAGTACTTACACATTTTATTGATAGTTTCTTTCTATTCCCAAATGGTATGTGAAATTTTTGTTCTAATTTTTTTATTGGTTTTCAGTAGTTAACTCTGATCTTTATCATAAGAATCTTTAGTTATAGATTAGTATTTTTTTCATTGCAATCTACTTTAAATTTGTGGTCAGTTAAGCACATGTATGGAAGATTCAAATACTGTCTATAGTTTGAGAAATCTATCGACACCTTCACTGCTTTCCAATTTCTTTATCCAAATACCTGTTCTTCCTTAACAAATATTATGTTACTGTATGAAGAATCTGAATTAGAAGTTTTAAGTTAAAATGCATTGTTATTCACTACACAATGTTTCAAAAATAAATTTTCATTTGAAAAGATGATTTCTCATTACTCTGTCAGGTGGGGATAAAAATCAGTAACTATTTTCACATTTACATGTTGAGTATTTCAGCCTGATAATAAAAGCCTGCTCTGCAACCTCTTATCTTAGAACAATGTGGAGGAAATAAGTGTATTTTAAAACTTCTATCCATTCTTTTCTCATTTCAGTCATGTACTCATGCCACCAAGTTCTAAGAAGAGTGGAAACTGTGTTTCCTAACATACCACCTATTCATTTATATAAAAAAAATGTAATTACATAAGAATTAAGGTTTTCACATATGATCAGTTTATTATGTTTATAGAAATGCTAAATGACCGCATAAATGTGGCAAGAAGCAGAGTCAACATGAAGTTATATTCTGCATTTTAACATGGTTGAGTCTGACATTTCAGAGACTCATAATTTAACTCTCTCTACCCCCAGCTCCCACCCTCTATCTGTCTCCTTCTCTGTTAAAATATGCTCCTATTTCTCTGGTCACATGCAGCTTCCTGACTTTCTAATGCAGTTGATGATATAATAATTTCAATTGTCTTTTATCTCAAATAATCAGGAATGAGAGAAATAAATTTTCTAAAACAGCCAACTTGGACATAGACGGAATTCTTGGTCCATTGCCTTTTTTCTCTGCAATTGTAGAAGAGAATTTTATATATCTATATATTTCCAGTACCCAGCATACCTACTTGCATAAACAATGCTGCTGAGAACAATATTGCATTAAATAGAATAAATTAATTCTAGCCCTATCACCATGTAACCTTTGGCACATCATTTCATAATTTATCCTTATAGTAAAAATTGTAAAATGGTAATAATAACATCCACTTCAATTAAGAGATAAAATCAGATATTTAATCTGAACATATTGTGATTGCTATAAAGGTATATGTACAGAATAAAAGATTACAAAATTGCCTTCATGTTCTTTTCCACAGATTTAGCCAGAGTCTAATATTTTCTGGCAAAATGCCAGTGTAAATTTTATTGACCTACCTTACATAGTAGATATTTTAAGTTATAAGAAAATACAATGTCTTCCCCATGCTAATACATGTATATGTTTTTAAAGAGAAGTAAAATAAACCTGTAGTGCTTTTGTCTTTTGAATTGGCCTATTGCATAGTTTAAAATTTTAAAAGCAAACACTGTTAAAAGAGTACCACACAAAATCTTGGCTACACTGAAGACTGTTCAGCAGCTTCATGTCTGTGAATGTAAGGAAATACTTAGAAGTCTGTCCTAAAATATGTCATATTTCAATTTAAATACTTACCCTAAATATGCCTTTAACGTAGAGTAATTGCTGAATTAACACTGGCTCTTTTGGAATTGTTGTAAAAGAGGCTAGGTTTATTTCAAAATCTAGACCATGCTTACCTGTTCTTTCTCTCTAATCCCAGCAGCATTATTTACATAAATAAGCCTACTGACAAAAGCTGATTTTAAAATATCAATGTCTATAACTCTGTATGTATCCCCTTTGTTTTCTATTCCCCATCAAATTTCTTTACCTTGCCATCTTCTATAAAAGACTCTGAATTTTCTAACCTTGTAAAAATATCAGTTATAGTCCAATGAGAAGAAAAGGGGGCACTTTAGCTAGCTAAAGTATATGTACATGATGTAAATCAATATCTACTTATATTTAAATTAGGTACAAAAACATTTAAATTCATAGAAATAAAACAGTATATCAATATCAACATATTGATTTTATGGACTCTTACATGTCATATTTTATTTATCCTATTGAATTAACATCAATATTAGATACCACATCTTTTCTCCAGAGGTACAAGCACTCATTTACATAATATTAAAACAGTTTGGGGTCTTTCTGAGTGATGATGGCTAAACAGGTAGCCTAAAGGTGTATATTCTGATGGAACAAATATTTGCCTTTTAAAAGCAAATCATGCATACCATAAGACTGTTAAAATCAATATGGAAAGCCTTATTTATACTAACATGTATAGTTGAGCTATCATAACTATAACTTAGATTGTGGAGTAGTAAGTATAGGCTAAAAAGTATCTATATTGCATCATTAGATTAGTATCAGATTCCTGTTACTGGGAGAAAAGTTTACCCAAAGAACCATTATCCTTGACATCAAGGAAGACATAATTTGCCTAAGCTACCAACATGTCATTAACCCGTCATTTTCCAATGTTAGTAACCACAGGGGGGCTTAAAGGATTAATCTTGGCCTCTAGTAATTCCTTTGTTACCATACTACATTGATCACACCCTAGCCTTTTTTATTTCATTTTCATAACTACAAAATTAGTTTGGCTATCAGTATCCTAGGGTCTTTTTTAGCAGAAGCTGAAATAATGGACACAATATTCCCTTGAAACCAGCACTGCAACCTGTGGTTTACAGAACCAGCTGCTGTGCCCACCTCATGCCTGTGCTACTTATTTAGACCCCATTTCAGAACAAAAAGGTCTTAGGGTGATTTACAAAACTGCATACACTACAAAAGAAGAAATAAAGGTGAAAGAATTAGACAAAAGGAAAATAGAGAAGAGTAAACATGGGGCTTGGGTTAGCATTCACACTTATGCCCTCATGGCTCCATACCTTAAATATTTAGGTTACATATATAGCTCTAATCTCCCAGACATCAGATCAAAAAAGAAAAACAGGATTAGTTACAGGATTCATAGTGTGCATAAAGTTAGAAACAATTAATGATGAAAAGTCAGCTTTGCCTGCTACCAGGACCTGAGAGAAATTTTTCCTAAGGGTCTTTATTAAAACTATGCTATAATATATATTGGCTTAGTAAGGGTCATTCAAATTTTATTTCTTTGCTTCTTAACATCAGCCTTTCCTCCAGGAGATCTTCAAGTGTTTGACTCTATCATCCTATTATCAACGCCTCTTACAATGACTGCTGAAAGGGTAGATTGCCAGAATATTTTCTATTCTCACTAGCATTCTTTCTTGCCAAAAGATTTATATTAATCCTATTTAATTAAGTTACCAAAGGCCAGGTTGTAAAGGTCTGCACAGTTCTGTAACTGTGCTGTTTGCTGATGGTAGTGTATGTAAACGCAGACCTATTTCTTCAGAATACAGATTTTTTTTTCCCCTTGAAGTTCTAGCCCGATTATAGGGAACTTTTTTTAGAGAAATGAAACTGTCTTTTATAAAGTAGGTAAAAATATGAAGAATATAGCATCACCTTAATTGCTTGCCTAATTTAGCTTAATTACATTCACCATATTATCATTTTATATAAATACTTATATATTTGTATGATAGACATATTATCTTCATAGATGTGCTGATAAACCTGCTCTCCACAAGAACAAAACAAAACAATAACAAACAAAGATTTGTTGTGTTTGCAGATTTCCATGATACAAATACACCCACCATGGTCAATTTCAAACCACTGATGGGCCTAATAGCCAGTTTGCCAAATTCTTGGAAAATTTCAACATTGGTTCTTGCAAGCCAGTATAGACTTGGCTTACATGTGTTGTACTAGTGCAATTATTGAGAGTAACTACTTTCATTCTCAAAAAAGGAAGCAGAAACTTTCTCTGGAAATCAAAAAAGTCTTGGCTGGGTGTGGTGACTCATGCATTTTGGTAGGTCAAGGAGGGAGAATTGTTTGTGTCCAGAAATTTGAGATTAGCTTGGGCAATATAGCAAGAACCTGTCCCTACGAGAAAAAAAAAGTTAGTAAGGCATGGTGGCACATGCCTGTAGTCTTAGCTACTTGGGAGGATGAGGCAAGAGGATCATCACTGGAAATAAGGATTGTGAGGTTACAGTGAGCTATGCTCATGCCACTGCACTCAGTCTCGGTGACAGAGCGAGATTCTTTGTAAAAAAAAGAAAGAAAAGAAAAGAAAAGAAAAGAAAAGAAAAGAAAAGAAAAGAAAGAAAGAAAGAGAAAGAAAGAAAGAAAGAAAGAAAGAAAGAAAGAAAGAAAGAAAGAAAGAAAGAAAGAAAGAAAGAAAGAAAGAGAAAGAAAGAAAGAAAGAAGGAAGGAAGGAAGGAAGGAAGGAAGGAAGGAAGGAAGGAAGGAAGGAAGGAAGGAAAGAAAGAAAAAAAAAAGAAAGGCCAGGAGCGGTGGCTCACGCCTGTAACTCCAACACTTTGGGAGGTCGAGGCGAGTGGATCACCTGAGGTCAGGAGTTCGAGACCAGCCTGACCCACATGATAAAACTCTGTCTCAAAAAAAAAAAAAAAGAAAGAAAGAAAGAAAGAAGGAAGGAAGGAAGGAAGGAAGGAAGGAAGGAAGGAAGGAAGGAAGGAAGAAAAGAAAGAAAGAAAAGAAAGAAGGAAAGAAAAGAAAGAAAGAAAAAGAGTCTTCACAAAAGGGCTGATGCCTAAAGGACAACAGAAAGTGTTCAAAGAGACAAGTTTTTGCATACAATGGGAAAAGAGGAGAGGCCAAGAGAATTCAGTAAGATGCCCCTTAAGCAGAAAGGCCATTTTGTGCAAAGGCCAGAAATGTAAGGGAATTAAGGTACATATTTAAAGAAAACTACCAATAATTCAGTTTCACATTTTCATAAAATGCAATTGCATGGTGTGGGGTTAGGAAATAGAAAAATAAATGTATGTTTTAGGCAAGAACTAAATCACTAATAAACCTATTTCTGTCTTATCACATAGACAATTTGCAATCACTTCAAATAAATCTAAACAAGAGAGAAGAGCACTTAAATGCTATATATAAGATGAAAGGCAGACTTTATAGTGAAAAGAATATGAAGAATAGAAAGAGGAGAAAATTTCAGCATAGAAGGCCTGGATTCAAGCTTTGGTTCACCAATGAATGTATTAATGGACCTTTCTATTGTTAAGCCCAAGGACCATTTCTTAATGTTATTCATGTACTCTTCATTTTCTTATTTAAATTAGCACTACCTATTCTTACACCGTGGAGTTCTCCTCTTTCTCATTTCTCACCATCTTCAGGACTTACACAATCTTCTCATATCCTCTTGTTTATTTTGATACCTTAAGAAAAAAATGAGCTTAAATAATATTTTGAAAATATTAAAGAAGGTTTCATGCATGTGTAATTCATATTTTCTCACAGTCATGTCACCTAACCGCCTAACAATGATGAAACACAGCCTAGTGATTAAGCTTTGATGTGAGCAAGATTGCATGGGTCCAAATCCTGGCTTTGCTACTACCTAGCTAAATCCTTTATCTGTAAACTGATAATAATAATAGTCCTTATCCTGTGGGCTATTACAAGGATTAAGTTAGTTAATTTTTGTAAAGCTTTTCAAACAACTCTTGCATATAATAGACACTACATTAGTAAAACAGAAATGTGCAGGGGGAAAATCACTTCAAGAAAGAAAGGGGTTTGGGTACTGTGGCTCAGGCCTATAATGCTATGTACCAGGGAGGCTGAAGAGGGAGGATCCCTTGAGCCCAGAAATTGGTGGCTGCTATGAGTCTTGTTCATGCCACTGCACTTCAGCCTGGGTGACAGAGTGAGACTCCAATTCTGAAAAAAAAAAAAAAAAAAAGAAGAAGAAGTGGTAGACATAGGGAGAAATTTCATCTAGCCAGGAATAGGAAACAGAAAACCTGCTTATTCCATCTTTGGGTAGATTGTGAGAAGGAGAAAGTGGTGACATGTATGCACTGTTATTTTCCCTCTCCTTTCACCCTTGCCCCACTTCTCTGGATGGTGAAAGATAGGAGTTTTTCATCCAAGTCCCTGTTTAAGACATTGAGGACCTTTTCTTTGTGTGTGGAATGGGGTAGGGTGGGAGAGGGGTGTTATGCCAACCTGGACAGGCTAGTCAGAGTATAAACAGTAGCTATATAGGCAGACAGAGCCAGAGTTTATCTCCTGGGAGTCTACCCTCAATCTCACATTATATGGAAGATGTACAGATGTTCTCACAAATTCTGTGCGTGAATGTGGAAGAGATGAGAATGTGCAAGGTGCGACCTTAGTAGGCTTTGAGTTAGGTTTGTATGGAAAAGCTCAAGTCTTACAAAGAGACATTGGAAATGGATAAATGTTACAGAGAGACTTCCAGGGTATAACTTGTGCCAGCAGGAGCTGAAGCCATCCTGAGTCAACAGAGAAGACCACAGTATCCAGACCAAGCTGAAAGAACATGTCACAAATTCACTATCTGAAGACTAACGTCATTGTGTGCAGGTAGAGCAGTGGTCAGAGGACCACAGAAAGTATCACCAGAGGCCAGCAAAAACCTGGAGAGTAGCAATAACTACACTAGCATTTAAGATCCTATTCCTACATTATTATGAGCAAAAAGTGAGCAGCTCTGCGGTATATTCAGACATCATCTTGGATTGCAAAAGATTGGGAGGGAGGAGCTGGAAATCTAAGCACTTACTAAAAGGTGGACTATTTAAACCAGAAAATATTGATATCTTGTTAATTGAAATGTTTACATCTTTTCTCTGAGCATCTGGATAGTGGATTTTGGCAAGGTTTAAATCAGCTATAAAAAAATAAAGACACTTTTCCTTTTCCCATGTCTGCTATAGCAATCTTGGGAGACAGGTTAGCTGTTTTTCATTCTATTTGCTTCTGATAAATAGACTTGAAGACTTTCGAAGATTAAGTTACCATGTTATAATTATCTTAGGGTCCTTATACATGTTCAGATTTTGTAATTCTAATTGATATCATGACACAGTATAATTATAGGCTTCTTCCTGCTCTTATTCACACAATCTTTTCTGTTTCTCCTTCAGAGAAGTATACATCTCAGAAAGTAAACTCAAAGATACAATTAACATGAGCCAAAATGTTTTCCTGAGAGTCAGATCATTTGCATCCTGACAGCTTCCAAAATGATGCATTTGTCACAGTGAATTTCGTATTTATTTCTTGGTGTTTGGAATATAGCTTTAACTGGAACAAGAAAAACTTCCATGGAGCTTATAGTTTGCTCCAGTATTCAAATAGTATTAAATATTTTGAAGGATATAAAGACAAACATATATTTTACCAGTGCAAGATGGGACCTCCCTCCCTGCTTTTTGGGTTTCAGTTATCAAATCAGGTGATATCCAATAAAACTCTTAATAAACTGTGAAATGATATGCCAATTGCTATAAATAAAGACAAATAAATACATCGCCACACATTTTTCTGGGGTGTTATTAACATGTACTGCTATGACTGAAAATGTCAACTCAAATCTCTCTCCTGAGATCAACTGCCATATAGTGTGCAATGTGGGCTGCCAATCTATCCCAACTCACTTGGCATAGTCTGAGTTTATGTCAATTGCTATTAATAACGATGCACAAGCATTCATTTCACTTTAAAATATACTCATTTGAATGGCAGATAAATTATATAGTCACTCTACCAATTGGAATTTCCTCTTAAAATTGCACAGAAACTTCAAATTCAGCAGTCTATTTTATCCCTTTCACTCAAATCCTATCAAGCTTGTTATCGCTCATTTGTGTCCTAGACCCTTTAATGGCTCTACCCTCCTCTAAGGCAGCTACATTTTTCTCACACTGCTTTTTCTGCTTTACCTCCCTTCCCATGCCATTAACAGGCAACTTGCCCTGTTTATCTTTCTTTAATATACCCCTTAGAGGAGAAGTTTTTCCATTTCTACAGTTTCATCCCCGGCCTAAGACTTCAACATCTCTGCTCAAGGCTAGTGTAATGGATTTTTAATGGAGATTCTTTATTCTGGCCTTTTTTATTTATTAAAAAATGACTTGTAATGCTGCTACAGTAATCTTAATGGAATATAAATGCATCATCTAAAGTCATTTTAAAGACTTTCTTTTTTCTCATAAAGAATACAATTAATATCCTGTAGTATTTAACAACTTCTAAAATATAGCTTAACCTCTTTCTAGACATATATCCCATCTTAATATATAGACAGGTTTCCTCCAAAAATACCAGAAACAATCTTTCCAGAGAGTGTAAGATATGACAACATTTCAGAGATTTTGCTCAGTCGTTAGTTGGGCAATCATAATTTCTATTAATTAAAAAAAGTTTTGCCTTAGAAATTTCTAGTCTCAAATTCTCATTGTGAATTGAAATTTCTCATGCCTAGAGTGCTGCATAGAAGCAGCAAGATTTCATTTAAGTCAAAGATCCCTGTAGGCCAGGATCATGGATGACTCAGTGGTATTAAATTGATAATGCAATGATCAAAGCATTCATTCACTTTCATATTTGCATTTGACAAAATTAAAAAATCTCCACAGCCTCTGTGTTCTCAGGGTTGGCACTGCAGGCTGCAAGGAAGAGAATATACATTGGGAAAAGGAGGTTAAAAAAGAGACTTCTGGGCCACAACACTTGAAAGAATTTGAAGGTATACCGAGGATGACGTCGCATCCACCCAGGGAGACCAAAAAAGTCTTTTAAGCCCGAGCCATCTTTCTGACGCTAATCTCCGCCTCCACCAACCAGCCCTTATTCAGTAGCCTCTGCCTATATTCTTCTTGCTAAGCCAGGGCATAGCATACTATCTTGGCAACTATTTTAGCCCCCTGACACAAGGGACATATAAATCCCCATTAGAAAAAAAGAAACAGTGCCTGAATCCAACTGATGGGTGGATGGAGGCTTCTAGGTTAATTCAGCACATTATTGTGCAGAAACATATAACTGATATTAATGTGCCTTATTATGACTCTACTGTACATATTCATAAAGAATCAAAGGAGATAGTTCTGTTCAGGGACTGTGCATGTGGAGTGGTGATTCTTGCTCTCTTTCATGCAGTCTAACAAAACAATAGGAAATCCCAGAAGAAAAAGGAAAGAACAACTTTTATTGAAGACTTGGTAGCTCCTGAGTCTTCTAGGTTGTTTTTCAATACAGCAGTGCCACCAACCTGATGTAGGTACGATGTGTTATCTGTTCATTTCCTTCCTTCCTTCCTTCCTTCCTTCCTTCCTTCCTTCCTTCCTTCCTTCCTTCCTTCCTTCCCTCCCTCCCTCCTTTCCTCATTCCTTTCCTCTCTTCCTTCCTTCTCATCCTTCCTTCTTTCCCCTTCCTGCCTGTTCCTTCTTTTCTTTTTTCTTTCTTTTCTCTTTTTCTTTCTATTCTTCTTCCTCTCTTCTGCTCTTTCTTTCTTTCCTTTTCTTTCTTTTTCCTTTTTCTTTCTCTCTCTTCTTTCTTCCACTTCCTTCCTTTATTCCCTCCCTCCCTCTTTCTTCCCTTCCTTCCTTCTTCGTTCTTCTTTCTTTTTTCTTTCCTTTCTTTCTTTCTTTCTTTCTTCCTTCTTTTCTTTCTTTCTTTCTTTCTTTCTCCTTCCTCCCTTCTTCCTTCTCCCTTCCTCCTCCCTCCCTCCCTCCCTCCCTCTCTTTTCTTCTTTCTTTCTTTCTTTTCTTCTTCTTCTTTCTTTCTTTCTTTCTGTTCTTTTCTTTCTTCTCCTTCCTTCCTTCCTTTTGCTTTCTTCTTTCTTTCCTGCCTTGCAAATGCCTTGTTGCTTTCTGTCTTAATATCTCCACACAGAATCAATGACTAGCAAAGAAACGGTCCAGTCAGACTTGCTTAGTCAAATGAAAATGGAATACCCAATTGCAAGGTCCTAGTGCCATCTTAGTTTTACACAAAGGAGTAAAATAACTACCTACTTGGTGGAAATCTTATCTCCTTCTCCCATAGGAAATGAAGCTCCTGGCTCAATTAAGCCTTCAATTCACATAGATTCCCCTAAATATGTGGACAGACATGGTTTACTGAAATTTGGGTAAGTTGAACACCCAATTGTGTCCACTGGTCTGTCCACACTCAGTGCCAGCTATGCAGAATTGAAAATTAAGTTAAGCACTCAGTTCAGTGGGCAGAACTCAATTTCACACTCATAGCTCTAGCCAATACTTTCCTTTACAGGACTGGCTATACTATTTTGCTGACTTTTGAGCAGGAAGATTATAGGCTAGAAGGTAAAAGACATGCCTCTGTGGTACCGTAAATTGTGGAAGCAATTATACCACTGATCAGATTTCCTAGCTAACTAATGTAAGATCCTCATGGTATGATTCCATTTTCTGAGGAGTTGCACTCCTGATATAGACACATGTTATACTTGACTCTTGTCTAGAGTTTCTCCATTTGTCTCGTTGTAGAGGAGGTCACAGTGTATGGGGCATGACACCTATAGACATCTGGAATTGCTGAGCATTAGGATGAAAATATTTCTAATTCTACCTCTTTCATCTCCTCTTGGTTCATATACTTTAATAAGATAGTTTGGTCACTAAATATGGCTGTCCTCCCTAAAAGTGTCAACATCTCTTGGCTGTTTTCTGAAAACAGAACAAAAGAGTTATGGTGGGGATACATAAACCTATTTTAAATTTTGGAATTTTGTGTTTACAATTCTTGGATTGTCAACCTCAGGTCAGCTTAGTTTTATAAATTTCACATGGCAGCATGAACAAAAGGAGCCTGGAAGATTCTAATTTAGTTCTAATTCATTCATATGGATTGAAAATGCTCTTGGCCTTCTTGATCCTGACCCTTTCAGATGAAAATCTGGGTGCAAATAGGAGGTAATTAGAGGAAAAGTGAAATTATCGGTACTAAAAGGAACACACCAATTTTGTGATGGTGGAGGGAGAGCAACAACCTTAGAACCTGAGGTTGGATCCAAGGGGTTAAAAGGGGACTGGGATGGACACCACTGCCTAATCAAACTGCAACTCCATCTGCCAGTTTGACTTGCTGCTGGGATTGTAACCTGTCCATGTGCCACAAAACAGAAAACTGCATGTGAACATAGCTGGTCTTAAATTTTCTGCTCTTCCTAAAACAATACCTGACAGTCAAGTCTGCAACCTCCTGTTGATACTGCCTATGTTTTTTTCACCAATCCAATGTGATGGTGGTCCAAATCACATTTTGCAACAAATCCCAGTTACTTGTGCTCCTTTTGTTCTGTGTTTCTATGTGGGTGAACTGGCAGCCACAGAATCACTCCCTTAAACTGGGATTCTTTGTCATCCATTTATTGTCCTCTTAATTGTTGTCAGTGACACCAAAGTTTGGCAGGTTAATATAAATTTCTTTGCACAGGTCACGTCTGATATAATCTGGGTTTAAATGATGTCTTAGCTCTCTAAGATGAGACCTCCTGATCCTTTCTTAAATTTATTCACAGTTGGCTAAGTCTAGCTTCCTTGGGGTGGTATATAATTGCAAGCAAAACTACAGGTTGGCCTCATCATGATGCATGGAATTCAGTTGAGAGTAGCCTTAATTAAGTGCTATGAGAAAGATTTAGTCCTAGCCTCTGTCAGTCAGATTAATTAGAATGGTCAACGAAGTGGCATAATCCTTGGTTTTGTTTTCAGCCAAGAATATACTAGGAAGGCATAGGAATATATTATTGAGAATATATTATTGAGAAAGAAATATATTATTGAGAAAGCCAGAGTTCCTGAACATCCCTCAAAACTGCTCCCTGCACCCCAACCCTTGGAAATGGCCCAAGAGAACAGTCATCAGGACCTTGCATTCCTCCAGTGTCCCCTCTAAACCTATTTTATAACAGAGTGCTTCCAATGAGACACCTCCTTGTGAATAACTTTTGCCAGTGCTCCCTAGAGGGAAGATTAAACAGCGAGTTTCAGATTGCAAATCTCTAGCAGAATATTGACAATGTGCCATCATATGTGTTCTTTGTCATTAGGGAGTCAAGATCCTGCCTTACCCAACATGATCTGGATCTCAGGACTGAGGAGAGGGGCCTTCCTTGTGTGTTCTGTCTCACCTCTAGGAGTAAAGTCTATTATATATTGTTATGCATTTAACATATCTGCTATTGTATTATATATTTCATCTGCTATTATATTTGTTGGACTTTCTTGACCTTTTACTAGTCAATTCCGTCTTATTCTGATCCCTTGACATATATAATAATAGGATTATCATGGCACTAGCATGAGGTCAATTCTGATGCCGTTGTTTTAAAATACTACGCCACCCAAAGCTGAATATCAGGTATGCTATGTGGATTGTGTTGAAAAGTAATTAATGGTGAAATATTTCTACTAAATGCTTTTCAACCAAGTAGTAATCATTTTATAGGAACTTAATACTTTTCTCCGTAGGTTTGCAAGTTTCACTTTTCATTTGCTATTTCTATATTTAGTAACTTTTCAAATTTCTACAATAGTTGATATTGTTTTGATCATCAAAGAAGAGAAACTTAAATATTTTAATATCATTAAAAAAATTGACCTGGCCAACAAATTGTAATGTAGTTTCTTAAAGATAAGGCCTAAGCTTTTGAGAATCCTTTATGTGCTGATAGTTTAGCTACCAAATTTCCCCCTCAATGTTATATATAATTTATTTATATATAAACTATGTTTAACATAAATTATATATAGTGAGCAGACAGAATTATCTAGATTTTTAAATTTTTGTCATTTTTC
>NW_016823861.1:658029-686098 GCF_001698545.2 Rhinopithecus bieti | reverse complement strand
CTTTCTTTCTTTCTTTCTTTCTTTCTTTCTTTCTTTCTTTCTTTCTTTCTTTCTTTCTTTCTTTCTTTCTTCTTTCTTTCTCCTTCCTTCCTTCCTTCCTTCCTTCCTTGCTTTCTTCTTTCTTTCCTGCCTTGCAAATGCCTTGTTGCTTTCTGTCTTAATATCTCCACACAGAATCAATGACTAGCAAAGAAACGGTCCAGTCAGACTTGCTTAGTCAAATGAAAATGGAATACCCAATTGCAAGGTCCTAGTGCCATCTTAGTTTTACACAAAGGAGTAAAATAACTACCTACTTGGTGGAAATCTTATCTCCTTCTCCCATAGGAAATGAAGCTCCTGGCTCAATTAAGCCTTCAATTCACATAGATTCCCCTAAATATGTGGACAGACATGGTTTACTGAAATTTGGGTAAGTTGAACACCCAATTGTGTCCACTGGTCTGTCCACACTCAGTGCCAGCTATGCAGAATTGAAAATTAAGTTAAGCACTCAGTTCAGTGGGCAGAACTCAATTTCACACTCATAGCTCTAGCCAATACTTTCCTTTACAGGACTGGCTATACTATTTTTGCTGACTTTTGAGCAGGAAGATTATAGGCTAGAAGGTAAAAGACATGCCTCTGTGGTACCGTAAATTGTGGAAGCAATTATACCACTGATCAGATTTCCTAGCTAACTAATGTAAGATCCTCATGGTATGATTCCATTTTCTGAGGAGTTGCACTCCTGATATAGACACATGTTATACTTGACTCTTGTCTAGAGTTTCTCCATTTGTCTCGTTGTAGAGGAGGTCACAGTGTATGGGGCATGACACCTATAGACATCTGGAATTGCTGAGCATTAGGATGAAAATATTTCTAATTCTACCTCTTTCATCTCCTCTTGGTTCATATACTTTAATAAGATAGTTTGGTCACTAAATATGGCTGTCCTCCCTAAAAAGTGTCAACATCTCTTGGCTGTTTTCTGAAAAACAGAACAAAAGAGTTATGGTGGGGGATACATAAACCTATTTTAAATTTTGGAATTTTGTGTTTACAATTCTTGGATTGTCAACCTCAGGTCAGCTTAGTTTTATAAATTTCACATGGCAGCATGAACAAAAGGAGCCTGGAAGATTCTAATTTAGTTCTAATTCATTCATATGGATTGAAAATGCTCTTGGCCTTCTTGATCCTGACCCTTTCAGATGAAAAATCTGGGTGCAAATAGGAGGTAATTAGAGGAAAAGTGAAATTATCGGTACTAAAAAGGAACACACCAATTTTGTGATGGTGGAGGGAGAGCAACAACCTTAGAACCTGAGGTTGGATCCAAGGGGTTAAAAGGGGACTGGGATGGACACCACTGCCTAATCAAACTGCAACTCCATCTGCCAGTTTGACTTGCTGCTGGGATTGTAACCTGTCCATGTGCCACAAAAACAGAAAACTGCATGTGAACATAGCTGGTCTTAAATTTTTCTGCTCTTCCTAAAACAATACCTGACAGTCAAGTCTGCAACCTCCTGTTGATACTGCCTATGTTTTTTTCACCAATCCAATGTGATGGTGGTCCAAATCACATTTTGCAACAAATCCCAGTTACTTGTGCTCCTTTTTGTTCTGTGTTTCTATGTGGGTGAACTGGCAGCCACAGAATCACTCCCTTAAACTGGGATTCTTTGTCATCCATTTATTGTCCTCTTAATTGTTGTCAGTGACACCAAAGTTTGGCAGGTTAATATAAATTTCTTTGCACAGGTCACGTCTGATATAATCTGGGTTTAAATGATGTCTTAGCTCTCTAAGATGAGACCTCCTGATCCTTTCTTAAATTTATTCACAGTTGGCTAAGTCTAGCTTCCTTGGGGGTGGTATATAATTGCAAGCAAAACTACAGGTTGGCCTCATCATGATGCATGGAATTCAGTTGAGAGTAGCCTTAATTAAGTGCTATGAGAAAGATTTAGTCCTAGCCTCTGTCAGTCAGATTAATTAGAATGGTCAACGAAGTGGCATAATCCTTGGTTTTTGTTTTCAGCCAAGAATATACTAGGAAGGCATAGGAATATATTATTGAGAATATATTATTGAGAAAGAAATATATTATTGAGAAAGCCAGAGTTCCTGAACATCCCTCAAAACTGCTCCCTGCACCCCAACCCTTGGAAATGGCCCAAGAGAACAGTCATCAGGACCTTGCATTCCTCCAGTGTCCCCTCTAAACCTATTTTATAACAGAGTGCTTCCAATGAGACACCTCCTTGTGAATAACTTTTGCCAGTGCTCCCTAGAGGGAAGATTAAACAGCGAGTTTCAGATTGCAAATCTCTAGCAGAATATTGACAATGTGCCATCATATGTGTTCTTTGTCATTAGGGAGTCAAGATCCTGCCTTACCCAACATGATCTGGATCTCAGGACTGAGGAGAGGGGCCTTCCTTGTGTGTTCTGTCTCACCTCTAGGAGTAAAGTCTATTATATATTGTTATGCATTTAACATATCTGCTATTGTATTATATATTTCATCTGCTATTATATTTGTTGGACTTTCTTGACCTTTTACTAGTCAATTCCGTCTTATTCTGATCCCTTGACATATATAATAATAGGATTATCATGGCACTAGCATGAGGTCAATTCTGATGCCGTTGTTTTAAAATACTACGCCACCCAAAGCTGAATATCAGGTATGCTATGTGGATTGTGTTGAAAAGTAATTAATGGTGAAATATTTCTACTAAATGCTTTTTCAACCAAGTAGTAATCATTTTTATAGGAACTTAATACTTTTCTCCGTAGGTTTGCAAGTTTCACTTTTCATTTGCTATTTCTATATTTAGTAACTTTTCAAATTTCTACAATAGTTGATATTGTTTTTGATCATCAAAGAAGAGAAACTTAAATATTTTAATATCATTAAAAAAATTGACCTGGCCAACAAATTGTAATGTAGTTTCTTAAAGATAAGGCCTAAGCTTTTTGAGAATCCTTTATGTGCTGATAGTTTAGCTACCAAATTTCCCCCTCAATGTTATATATAATTTATTTATATATAAACTATGTTTAACATAAATTATATATAGTGAGCAGACAGAATTATCTAGATTTTTAAATTTTTGTCATTTTTCTCCTGAATAAAAAATAAAATTGGGCATATTATTTATAATTTTATTCATTATAATTTTACTTTAATAGAACAAAGGTGCTAATGGGTGCCTCGGGGAGCATTGCTCTGGAAATGAACATATTTAATGTTCTAATTAATGATCTGGAAGAGAGAAAACCTGGCCTTTAATAAAATAGCTAGCATGACTAATTTAAAAGGTGCTAAACATACCATCAGGGACATTTAAGTCATTAAAAAAACTTAGAAAAAAGCATAAATAATTGAAATTCATATTTTGCACAAAAAACTCAGGGCAGCCTAACTAAAATGAAAATAACTTTCCCATACTAGCAAAAGTCACAATTAAATAAGATTAGGAAGCAAATTTTATTCATAATAGAAGGTGCTTTGATTCAATGCTAACATTTTACTGTTTTGAGTATTTTGGATTTATATGTTTGCATAAGTAAACAACTGTTTTGTTTTTGGAAGCTTGGTTTTCTTTCCTATGACAAAATAGAATTGATTTCATATTTATTCTTATAGCAACTTTACTAAATTATTTAGTAAGCTCATCCCCCCTCTACTCATCAGCAGTGTCTGACTATTCTAATTCTCCATATCCTCCAAAACTTTAATATTATCAAGATTCTTAAAATGTTGTTAGTATAATAGAAGATGAAAATATCTTATGGTTTTAGTTTTATATTTCCTTGTTTATTAATGAGGTTGAGCACTTTTTTCATGTCCTTACTAGTTGTTTGCATTACATTATTTATAACTTTTCTGTTTATATATTTTGCCCAATTTATGTTAAGTTTCTTTGTTCTGTTATTAAAAACATATTTTGGGCGGGGCGCGTTGGTTCACGCCTGTGATCCCAGCACTTTGGGAGGCCGATGCAGGTGGATCAAGAGGTCAGGAGTTTGAGATCAGCCTGGCCAACATGGTGAAACCCCATCTCTACTAAAGATACAAAAAATTAGCTGAGCATGGTGGTGTGCGCCTATAATCCCAGCTACTCGGGACGCTGAGGCAGGAGAGTCGCTTGAACCCAGGAGGCGGAGGTTGCAGTGAGCCGAGATCTCACCATTGCACTCCAGCCTGGGCGACAGGGCGACTATATATATAAAATTAAGAATGTTAAATCATTGTCATGTAAACACTGTTTCCAGTGTACAAGGTATATTTTGATTTTGTTTATGAACCCTTTCACCATGCGATTGTAAAAGCATAATTTTAAATATATTTATTTCCTCTTAATTCTTTGTCTTTGCTTCCGAAGGTTTCCCTTATCTCAAAGTCAAACAAATATTCTCCTAAATTTTATTTTAATCATAAAAATTAGATTCATAATACATCTGAAATATCCTTTAGAGAAATGACTTTAATATCTACAATATTAAAGTGAGAGACACAACAATGCTTCAATGTGGTTTACTGAGAAGAATACCAACGTTTTTTGAGAGCCTATAGTATTATCCCAGGCTCTACATTTCTACATTTGCTCCATGACCTTGAGGGGTATGTTTATTTTCTCAAGCCTTAGTTTATTAGATTAAAAATAAAAAAGGAATTAGGTCTATGTTATCTCAAGCAGAGCCTTCCCTAGGTTGTGTGGTGGTGCTTCGGGAACGTATTTCTTTTGGCACTCTTATCTATATAAATAGTTGGAATCACTCACATAAGTCTTTGGTCACTCACTTTAATTAGTCTGTTGGTATATATTCTATATACCTAATCTCCTGAGAGTCTTCAAAAGCAGTAAGATGCTGGCCCATGGGAAAAATCTGCACGGGGGTACATTGCATTCCAGACCTTCTTGGGGGCATCTGGTCAACCCCGTATAGTGGTAGGATAGACTCAAGTGTTCCCTGAAAGAGAGAAATGGGACCTCCGTTCCTGTGAATTCTGGTCCAGACTCAGAACTCTGGCATCCAAACTGATTTTGGTTAATCCGACTACAGGGCCTTAGATATGGTGGTAAATAAGCTGAACAATAAATGTAACATTCGGAGTTTCTCAAATAACTGTCAGAGAACTATCTACATTTAAACAATTGATTCCTGCTGAAAATGCACATGTCTGTTTTCTGCCTATTTTTTCCTAGAGTAAAACATCATATAAACATAAATAATATGTTCTTCTCTTATAGGTTACACACAGAATTACTGTATCTCAGGATCTAGTTGAAAAATAATCTCAGAATAATTACATATGAAACTAAAAAGAAATGTAGGTAAATGCTGAACCTTCTTTTGGTTTCAAATAAGGAAATGACACAGAAGCATTAAAGTGACTTGTCAAGTATTATTTATGTACAAAATATTAAAATACTTGCCAAGAATTATTTATGTAAAAAATGCTGAAAAATATTATGCAAAAAAGTTTACAAGTCATGATGGAATTATATTCAAATATAAAGAAATGTTTTGAGTGTTCATCAATAAACCATGCACCAGGCACTTAGTCTCTGAGAATACAGCATTTAATAAGGTAAAGATCCTGCCCTTGTAGACACATAGTTAGCTGCTTATCATTAATAGGAATGGAATCAGACACATATAAATGACAAGGAATGTGGTACAAAGGAAGTATGGGTCAACTTTGTACTAGCTCCTTCTTTCTCTTCAAATCCATTATGATAAATTTGAAATTTGGGCTAGATATGTTTCAGACTATTTGTTGGGCCTGAATGGTGTTTCTAGTTGTGTTTTTTCTTGGAATTACCTTGTCTTTCCATGAGGTGAGATAAAAATGTAGGCCAGAGACAGGTTTTCTTGGAGCTGCTTTGTCTCAAAAACTATTTCAGATTCTTTATAAGAATCAATAGAAAAGTCTAGGATTTAATCTACTGTTCAAAAATAAGATGGCCCTTCAAAATTGTTGGATTTAGCCAAAATAAATACAAATAAAAGAAAATTTATAAGCACAACCAGATAGTGTTATGTCTATGTTATATGCTATGTTATATGTTATGTTATGTTATGTTATGTTATGTTATGTTATGTTAAATTAGGTTTATTATGCTATTTGTTCCCCTACCAACTTTTATTTTCTAGGTTCAAGAGGTACCTGTGCAGGTTTGTTACATGGGTAAATTATGTGTTGCTGACATTTTGTGTACAAATTATTTTTTCACCCAGGCAGTGAGCATAGAACCTGATAGGTAATTTGATTTTTCCTCACTTTCTGCCAAGCCTCCCACCTCAAGTAGGCCTCAGTGTCTATTGTTCTCTTCTGTGTCACATGTACTCCATGTTTAGCTCCCACTTATAAGGGAGAACCTGTGGTATTTCGGTTGCTGTTCCTGAGGCCATTACCCTAAGGGAAGAAGCCAGTTTGTATACATAACAATACATTCATTTTCATATGGGGGAAAATTTTATTAGAATTTTTTAAAGGTAAACAGTTACTTAAAATTCAAAATATTAAATCTTAGTATAGAAGTTTTGTGAAATTGGTTTCAACTTGATAGATGGGAGCGATCTCGGCTCACTGCAAGCTCCGCCTCCCGGGTTCATGCCATTCTTCTGCCTCAGCCTCCGGAGTAGCTGGGACTAGAGGTGCCTGCCACCACGCCTGGCTAATTTTTTGTATTTTTAGTAGAGATGGAGTTTCACCATGTTAGCCAGGATGGTCTCGATCTCCTGACCTCGTGATCTGCCCGCCTCAGCCTCCCAAAGTGCTGGGATTACAGGCGTGAGCCACCGCGCCTGGCCTGATATTTCTTATAATTGGGTAACTGACTGTCTAAAGGCCATGATGCTGAGCCTGGGAAGGATCTTCATTCATCCACAAACCAACCCATTGAACTGATGATAAATATAAACAATCTTACCAAAAGTATAACAAAAAACTCAAATTTGACATATATGAAGTGGACATATTACCCTTAAATCCTCTTTTTAAGGTCTATATTTCTTATTTTTTCCCTGCCTATGGCTACCTCTTTGGTCCTCTGCTTGTTTTTCCTTTCTTCTGTGTATCATAGATTTTCAATTTCATTAGCTATTTCTGTTGTCTCATCCTTCAGCCTCTGAATGTCAGCCGGCAGCTTCTGTTTTCTTCCTTGGATGTTGCCAGTTTTTGACACTCTTCTGCAGTCAGATCTCTGAGATTTCATCCCTTCCAGTTAGGAGACTTCAGGCTGAGTTTTAATCAGCTATTATATGTAATATTTCTGCTTGATTTAAAAGATCTTATTGCCGGGCGCGGTGGCTCAAGCCTGTAATCCCAGCACTATGGGAGGCCGAGACGGGCGGAGTCAGGAGATCGAGACCATCCTGGCTAACACGGTGAAACCCCGTCTCACTCAAAAATAATACAAAAACTAGGCCCGGCTGCGAGGGTGGGGGCCCCTGTATCCCAGCTAATCCCAGAGGCTGAGGCAGGAGAATGGGCGTAAACCCGGGAGGCAGAAGCTTGCAGTGAGCCGAGATCTGGGCCCCCAGCTGCACTCCACAGCCTGGGTGGCAGAGGGCGAGACTCCATCTCAAAAAAAAAAAAAAAAAAAAAAAAGATTTATATTTGCTTCAGCTTCATACTGCTAATCTTATTTCTTTTAAGGTATTTATTAGACTAATTTTAAAATCTTATTTTGTCTGTTCTAATATTTCAACTTGTTATCAAATATAAATATGAATATTTATTTTGAAATAGCTATATGTCTTGTTACTTTGGTATGTGAGCCAAATAGGGGTGGCATTACTGTCTGGAAGTTCATATTGAGGGAAGACCCAATTGTCTTTCATATTAGAGTAAGGGGGCTCAGTGGTAACAAGCAGAGGTCATCAGATGCCTTAGAACCCTAACCATCATCGCTTTTCATCCCCAAATATTTTTTTCAGGTTAGAACTTCCTTCTTTGACTCCCGGGGAGAAGTGATCTTAGAAAGAAATACTGTTTAGTTTTCTTTAAGAAGTGGCACTAAATGTGGCATTCAAAAATAAAATTAGAAAGAGATTCTGTTCTATTTTCTTAGCTCCTAATCATATAGGGATTCTGCAGTGTCCCAATTTTAATCCTGAAGATTAAAAAATCAATGGAGAGAGAGGATCACAAGCAGAATTCCAAATTTATTGTTTCTCTCTTATCCTTGTATAGGCATTCTGGATATCCTCCTGTTTCAGGCCAAAGCTATCATCATATAAACAACTGCATTTAAAACAATTTGTCATCAATCAAGGCATGCCCCACAATTTCTTCCATATCTTGCATCTTGGTCTTTTCCCTTTATAGTTTATCTGAGACTGATATCAAGGGAATGATCTAGCAGCCATGATGAGTCACCATCTTGGTAAGAACCAGGAACTTTGAAGGCCCATCTGTGGTTTATGAATACAGTTCTACATAGCTACCTCATGAAACACATTAAGAAAACTTTTCTCTCATAGACCTTTCTTTCTTCAACTTTTTTCCATGTGTATGATTTTGCAAGAATTGCCATTAAAAATACAATACTACAGACTGTGTGGCTTAAGCAAGAGCAATGTATTTTGTCTTACTTCTGGAGGCTAGCAGTCCAAGGGTAAGTGTCAGCAAGTCTGCTTTCCACTGAGGCTTCTCTCTGTTGTTTGCAGTGGCCACCTTCATGCTATTCCCTTACATGGACTTTTCTCTGTGCACAAGCACTCCTAGTGTCTCTTATTTGTCCATATTTATTTATTTATTTATTTTGAGATAGGGTCTCACTTTGTTGCCCAGGCTGTAGTGCAGTACCATGATCATGGCTCACTATAGCCTCGACCTCTCTAGGCTGAGGTAATGTCCCACCTCAGCCCCCCAGGGAGTTGGAACTACAGATGCATGCCACCATGCCTGGCTAATATTTGTATTTTTTGTAGAAACAAGGTTCTGCCATGTTGCCCAGACTGGTCTTGAACTCCTGAACTCAAGTAATCCATCCACCTCAGCCTCCCAAAGTGCTGAGATTACAAGTGTGAGCCACCACACCTAGCCCCAAATGTATTCCTCTTATAAGGATGCTAGCAGACTGAACTAGGGCCCACACTGCTGGCCTCATTTTAACTTAATTACATCCTTAAAGGCCCTATCTCCAAATACAGTCATAGTCATCATTTTATATATAATGCTTATATGTGCATGAGGATAGATTTTATAGTTAAGCCAGTAGAAAATTAGAAATTAAATCAAAATTGAAATGATCAAGTCAACCAAAGTTGAAATAGGAAGGAAGGATCTCAGCAATGATGTACAAAGAAAGGAGAGAACCAGAGAGCATCTGTTGTAGAATTAGAGCTGTTTTCTCTGAGCATGTTCTCCCTTACTTTGTCTTTTTCCTTCTTGTCTTTTGTTTACTCTGCTTCTGATCTGCCAAGTAAAATTTTGTAAGAAACTTTGTGAGAATTCTGTGTTCAGTGTGAATATTTTCTTATGTTTATTCAAGCCTGTAGTTTGCAAATTATAGGTAGCTGAATTATTTATGTTTAATTTCACAATTAGCACACTTGATTTTTTTCTTTATTTTTACTTTTTACCTAGTGCATTTGTGATCCCCAAAGGAAATGATTTATGAAATTAGGTTGGCTTATAACTGAACACTTCATAGCTTTGATAGTTTTTAGTTGGTAAATACAACTTTCATCGATAATCTTATATGAACATAAGCCTCAGAGTATTTCCTAAAGCTCAAAATAAATCAGTGCTTACACCTGCCTGATTTCATTGTACAGTTTGTGTTAGTCCATTTCTGTATTGCTCTAAAGGAATTCCTGAGACTGGGTAATTTACAATGAAAAGAAGTTTAATTGGCTCATGGTCCTGCAGGCTATACAGGAAGTGTGGTGCTAGTATCTGTTTCTGGTGAAGGCCTCAGGAAGCTTCCACTCACAGCTGAAGGAGAAGGTGGAGCCAAAATATCACATGGCGAGAGCAGGATCAAGAGAGACAGTGAGGAGATGCTACACACTTTTAAACAGTCAGGTTTCACATCAACTCAGAGCAAGAACTCACTCATCAATAAGGGGATGTTGCTAAGCCATTCATTAGCGATCCATCTCCAGTGATCCAAACACCTCCCACCGGGCCCCACTTCCAACACTGGGGATTACATTTCAACATGATATTTCGAGGGGGCAAATATCTATGCCCCAGAACAGCTATTATAAAGTAAGTGGTTGTGTTCAGTTAGACAACGACTGCCACTAAATCCTTGCCGTGAGCATATCCATTGTTAGAGAGTTGAAAGATCTCCTAGCAACATCACGAGTAAAGTGAACCCAGCCACTCAGTCAACTAACCAAAAGTGAAGCCATGAAGTTATTATTTCAATACTAACTTTAGCTAGGGTATTATGGTGTTCTGGGGGAGCCAAAAATAAGTAAGACACCTAAATTTATTTGTGATAAATATTGTTGTTGTTTTTTTATTGAGGAGAGGGTTGAAAAGTAGGAAGGATTGTTCTTGTTTCCATGTACACCTGAAAAATATGGAATGCAGTTGCTATAGGGCAGTCTAAATCTGCTTTCCTTGGCTCACTGAGTTGGTATTGAACCCAGAGAAACAGGTTAAATCAGAAACTGAAGAGGTCATTACTTGAAAGACTTCATAGAATTCAAATGTAAGCAACATTAATTCAGTGACTAGCTGACAAAGCAGGGCACAGACTTAGGGACAAGGCCATCTCACCATAGTTCTGAACTCTTTAGGGACAACTATAGCCATTGGGGGTATCAGGAGGCAACATCAACACCAACATCAATGACATGAACTGTGGTATCCAAACCTAGAACCCTATCAGCAATATCAGTTGTAGCAAAATTATTTGAAACAGTGCTGCCTATAATAATTTTACAAGAAGGAGGTTTCTATGATTTGGATATTTATCCCCTCTAAACTTCATGTTGAAAGGTGATCCGCAAGGTTGGAGTTCAGGCATAACAAGAGGTATTTGGATCATGAAAGTCGATCCCTCATGCATTGATTAATGCCCTAATGTGAACGCGTTCTCACTTTATTTGTTCCTGCAAGAGCTGATTGTTGAAAAAAATTCTGGCACCTTCCCCACCCCAGCCTGCTTCCTCTTTCACCATGTAACCTGTACAACCAGCTTCTCTTTGTCTTCTGCCAAAAGGGGAAGCAGTCTGAGGTCCTCACCGGATGCAAGGCCCAATCTTTTTAGGCACCAGAATTGTGAGTCAAATAAGCCTTCTTTCTTTATAAATTATCCAAGCCTTGGATATTTTATAGCAATGCAAAATGGATTAAGATAGAGGTAAGACTGGAGGGAAAAGCAAAAGCGGGTGACATCATATACTAATGAAATATTGAGCTTATATGAGGCGTGCACTGGGGACTCTACACAGCAATTGGAACCTTCGGATGGAAAGAATTATGATGAAGGGTTATAGGATCCTGAAACCTCATTTTATATAAAGGCTTATGATGCTGAAGATCTTGTGGATAAATCTTCTTTTTTGATAACTATTAATGGCACAAAAGCTTTTGAAAACATGCAAGATGGAAGCCTTTACAACATTTAGCAAAGACAGAATGCAAGCTGACTCAGGCTGACTTCAGCAGTAAAGGAGTTTAATGAAAACATTGGATAGTTCGCTGGATTATTGAGAGAGCTGACTATCCGTACGTAATAAAGGAATATTTCTCCACATCATGATATAGAAGTGTTACATGTAGGTAATGTGTAACTGCCAATAGAATAAAATAATTAACTATTTTATTTAATTTCCAAGTGTCTGGTCTCAAATTTTAATTACTCATTACTATGGTTTGAATGTTCCCTGCAAAACTTGAGGTGAAATTGAATTGTCATTGTAACCATTGAAAGGTAAGACCTTTAAGAGATGATTAGGTAATGAGGGTTCTGCCTTCATGAATAGATTAATAGATGTCATTAGTGAGAAAGTCGGTTAGTTTTCAGGGAGTAGGTTACTGATGAAAAGGATGAGTTCAGCACAATTTTCTCTCTCTCTCACTACCTCTCTCTCCCCTCCGTGTGGTGCCTTCTGCCATATTATAACACAGGAAGAAGGTACTCACAAGAACTGGTCCCACAATCTTGGATTTTCCAGTCTTAAAACCATGAGCCAAAAAAACTTCTATTGTTTATTAATTACCCACTCTGTGGTACTCTGTTATAGCAGCAGAAAATAGACTAAGACACTGAGACTTATTAATACCTACTGTTTGTTATTAATACCTACTATTTGTTAGGGTGGATCTGATTTTCTATTTCTTCTTATAATGCCCTTTCTTTCCCCAACACCCACCAAAAGACCGAACCAAACTATTATTTCTATAAATTTTGGAATATAGCCCCTCAGAGAAAAAAACTTTGCTGTAATTTCATTAACATACCATTGAGGAAAATATGATCCTTGTATTCTTAAAACTTCCACTATTTTAATTAGTCATATTTTCTATTCATGGAGGTTATTTTTTCACACATTTATAGCATTGAAAAACTTTCTCTATAAATATACTTAAATATTTGATTAAGTTGCTTCCTTGGTATTTTATAGTTTTTGTTGCTCTTGTAAATTGTAAGTCTTTTTTATTGTATTATATCAATCATTTTTAATGGTGTGGCAAAATGTCCCTGACTTATTGATTTTGTATTCTGCAATATTGTTAAAATTTTCTAATAGTTTTAATAGGTTTTTGGTCTTTCAGACTTTATATAGGTCATTACGTTATCTGGAAATGACCATAGAATTATATCCTCCTTACCAAATGGTTAACTTCTTTTTTCCTTTTTCTTATTTTAACATATTTTACATAATATATTGAGCAACAGCATAGATAACGGAAGTCCTTGTCTCATTCTTTCTCTTTAAACTAAGTTTAAAACTTTTCCCACTGAAAATAATGTTTGCCGTAGATATTTTAGCTAGTCTTTACATATTATAATTTTTTTTAAGTCTTCATTTTCTAAAGTTTTATGGAACTTTCTAAAAGTTTCTGTAAAAGGTAAATATAAAGCTTTAGGCAGTATTCTTGTTAATTCCACTATGCAGATTTCAATATAAGTATGGAAACTTGAAGCAGACTTTTCTTTAATTTACTTACACTTATAATTCCTTCTTTCATCAACTAATCTAATGGATCTTAGTAATATATTTTCTTTTTTTTTTTTTTTTTTGGAGACGGAGTCTCTGTCGCCCCGGGCTGGAGTGCAGTGGCCAGATCTCAGCTCACTGCAAGCCCCGCCTCCGGTTTACGCCATTCCTCCTGGCCTCAGCCTCCCAAGTAGCTGGTGACTTACAGGCGCCCGCCACCACGCCCGGGCTAGTTTTTTGTATTTTTTAGTAGAGATGGGTTTCACGTCGTTAGCCAGGATGGTCTCGATTTCCTGACCTCGTGATCCGCCCGTCTCGCCTCCCCAAAGTGCTGGGATTACAGGCTTGAGCCCACCGCGCCCGGCCACAAGTAATATATTTTCTTTAAAAATTGCTTCATTGGATATGATTTACCTATAAAAATCCATACATATTTAATATATACAGCTTGATGAATTTGAAGATAATTATATACCTATAAAATCATCACCAGAATCTATACCATAAATGTATGCATTTCCCCTCCTGTCCTCCTGTCCTCCTGAATTATTATTACTTTTGTATGTATTAATACCATCTAGCAAAAGACCTAAACTTTTGGCAGTTGTTTAAATATACAATACAATGTGATTTACTATAGATAATATGCAGTAGATCAATAAAATGTATTCCTCTTGTGTAATTGAAACATTATACACTTTGACTAATACCTCTCCATTTCCCTCTCACTCCAGTCTGTGGCAAACACGATTCCCATCTCTGCTTCTATGAGTGTGACTATTTTAAATTATTTGTATAAGTGATATCATATAGTATTTGTCCTTCTGTGTCTGGCTTATATCACTTAGCATAATGTCCTCTAGGTTCATCCATCTTGTGACAAATGGAAGAATTTCCATCTTTTTAAATGTGGAGTAAAATTTCATTGTATGTATTGTTTAAAAAAAATAGACAAATTAAACTTAATACAGTTTCTTAGAGCAAAGAATAATTGATGAACCATGAAGCACTAAGAATCAGAGGAGTTTCAGAGAGTTCCACCCAGCTGCATGAGGAAAAAACTTTTGTAGGCTGAACATGGAAGAAATGTGGAGAAATCATCTGTTTGTCTACATTTACACATTGGGCTTTGGGGCATGGTCTGATCGGTTGGCTGCCTGCAACTGGCTAAAACTCAAGTGTTTGCTGTAGTCCTAAATTATATTTTGGATTGTTCACTTTGTAAGTTAGGTTGCTGTTGGTTATACAGGAACTCAAAGTAATGAGATAGCCTGAGGCTAATGGCCTCCTGCTTAGTTAATGGTGTATATATATAACATTTTATTTATAAATTCAGCCATCAGTGAGCATTTTGATTGCTTCCATGTCTTGACTATAGAGAATAATGATGCAATGACATGGGAATCCATATATTTAACATCCTGATTTTAATTTCTTTGGATATATAACCAGAAATGAATTTGCTAGCTCAAATGGTAGATCTATTTTTAACTTTTGGGAAACCTCTATATTGTTTTCCACAGCAGCTGCACCAATTTACATTTTCAGCAGTGGTATTTCTACATTCTCACCAACATTTGTTATTTTTTGTTTTTATGATGATAACTATCCTAACGAGTGTGAGGTGATATCTAGTTATAGTTTTGATTTACATCCTATGATGATTAGTGGTACTGAACACCTTTTCCTATACCTGTTGGCCATTTCTAGATATTCCTTGGAGAAATGTCTATTTAGGGATTTTATTGTCCACTCTTCAATTGGATTACATGATTTTTTGTTGTTTTTATTTGTTTGTTTTGCTATTGAGCTGTAGGAGATCCTTAAGTACTGTGGATATGGACTCTATCAGACCTACGGTTTACAAATATTTTCTCCCATTCTGTATATTACCTTTTCACTTTTTTTATTGTTTTGTTTGCCATTCAGAAGCTTTTTAATTCTGATGTAATTCCAGTTGTCTACTTTTGGGTATTTTGTCTGTAGCTTCGATGTTATATCCAAGAAATAATTGCCATGGCCAACGTTAAAAAGCTGTTTTTTTCTATATTTTCTTCTAAGAATTTCATTGTTTCAAGTCATTTAAGTCTTTAATACATTTTCAGTTTACTTTTCTGTAGGGTATGAGAAAAGTGTTTAATTTCATTCTTTTGCATGTGGATATTCAGTTTTTCCAACACCATTTATTGAACACAGAATCCTTTCCCAATTGCTTATTCTTGGCACCCTTGTGGGAGATCAGTTGACCATATATGCATGGGTTTATTTCTGAGCCCATTATTCTGTTCCTTGTGTCTGTTTTAATGCCAGTAACATAGTGTTTTGGTTATTGTAGCTTTGTACTGGGCAAAGGGATGATTCAGATCCTGATTTAGATCCCCAAGTGGAATGGGGAGGGATGGAGCAGGACAAGGAAATATTTTACCATGCTACTCAAAATAGTGCACAATTTAAAACTTATGAACTATTTATTTATGAAATTTATCGCATAATATTTTTATACCATATTTAACCACAGGTAACTGAAAGCACAGAATGCAAAATCACAGATAAAGGGAGGAATACTGTAATTTTAATCTATGATAGGGATGAAAATCCCTTCAATAAATGCAACATATATTGTAGGAGAGATTGCCTGTGCTCTAAAATGTGATAAAAAATTTAGGACCCTTTTCCCAGTGTTGTATGCTTGAAATTTACAAATGAGACAAACTTAAATTTATTTATTTTGTACAAAAGAACGAAAAGACTTCATGTCATTCAGCAGTGTCTGTTCCATTTGAGGCAAAAATTTGACTTTATTATAATCTGACAAAGTTTCATTCATTTCCATGTCAGATATGGACAAATGTAATCATCAACATGGGTTCTGCAATACAGAAATTTCTTATCCTTTTACAGTGACATGAAGATTTAAGTGAAGAAAGTGAACCTGTAAATTAGTCAATGTGCATCAGATAAGAGGACTGGATTGGTTATCTGCAAATATCAAAACAATTGGTTCACTGAAAAGAAGCATTTGAAGCTGCATTTTAAGAAACAGAAGCTGAAAATAGTGTTCTTGCTTCTAATTGTAACAACTCTCCTTCTCCCCTATATTGACATCTTGGAAGCAATATGTTCTAATTATTTTGTCCACTGATATCTAAGGAAGATTTTAAAAAATTATCAAGCAACAAACCTCAGTTTAAATTAGGGATTTTACTGTTATGTGCTGTTTCAGTATAATGAGTCTCCTTTTTTATCAAAGAAATATTCAGTGAAAGAATGACAGAGTTCTGTGGATTTAGGTTAGTGTTAATATCTGTGTCAGAAAAATGTTAAAGAAACAGACATAAGATGAATAACTGAAGGTTTTCAGCATCTGTGATTTTATTGAACCAAAAAATTTTCAAAGGTAATGATTTTCAACCTTTATAATGGATCCAAAGTATGTTTAATAATTTTCTGGCAAACTGAGGTAATCTCAAAGGACTCCATACGTTTCGAAAATGCCAATGTAATGAGAATTTAAATAAGGTGGCCCAGTTGTGTGAAACTAAATTATACAATAGTTATAAGTTTAAGACTATAAGCTCCAAAATGCTATCAAGTAGCTTTATGAATTATAGAAGATGAAAGAGGATAAAATAATACATAGGAGTTGAAAGTGATTATTTATTATCTTACTGTCTTTGTTAGATACAGACAGCATCTGCTGGTTATAATATTTAGTGAGGAAAGCTGAGCTGTCATAATTCCTGCTTCTATCTTTATCTATCTCATCATAAATCTAAACTCCAGTCGTTCCATTGTGGAATTCAGGGTGAGCAAATCAGTCTTGTATGTGTTCATTGAAGCTCAGGGTAAGAGTTTTAGTACGTAGATTAAGTGATGTTACAAGGAAAACAGTAACAAGGAAAAGATTCTTTTCACTTTCACAATATATATTCGTACATTTTTGGATGCCAACATGATTTGGGAGGCAATGATATTTTGGAATATTTTATTAAAATTTACTTTAGCATATGTAACTGAGAGTTTAAGATTGTCCTATCCTTTAAAAAGAAAATCTAAGTATACCATAAACATGGCACAGAAAAAAAGAGTATAAACTTTCCATTCAAAGAAATTTGTGTGTTTTTTTCTCTCTTCTTTCTCTCTCTCTCTGTTTTGTATTCACTCTTGTTAACTATAATTTAACAAATATTTTGGGGGCATGCCCTGTGTACTAGGTTCTATGTGAGGCACTGACCCTTCAATGCAGTAGCTAAGAAGCAGTGAACAGCTACATAAATTCACTACACTTCAGTCTCCTTAAATTTTTAATTGAAATCATATCATCAGCTTAATTAAATTTTGCAAAGACCAAGTGAGATGAAGTAGATATAACAGAGTAGCCACTAAATGAATTACTAGCCATTACTCTTGCGACATAATAATTTTAACTTGAAAGTATTTCACTGTATTCCCTCCACAGTACTTGCTTCAGGCAAGTATTATTTTGCTTCCTCTCTTGATAGGCAAACTTTTCGAAAGCAGCTTTGCCTCCCAATGTCTAATTCTTCTCTTGCCATTCAATTCTTAAGCCACGAACTATCACTTTATTAAAACTTTTCCATTTTTTTAGTACAAATGTCCTTTGTGTAAAATCTAGCTATTGCTTTCTAGACCTAATTAATGTCTGAGGCATTTGAAACTCATCCATTCACTCAGTCCTCAAACACCCCTTCAATTAGTGTACACTTGCTGCTCATTACTAAACCACATCCTGGGAATACATTGAGAATAATTTGGGTGCTATCCTGATGTTCATAGATGTCAGGATCTGAAGCTACTGTGACAGCTTTGGCAATGCACCACAATGTTTCAGTTTTGTTGTTTGAAGTAGGACCTGGAGTTCTTTGCCTCACCACCAAGAAAATTAAGAGCACGAACACAAGGATGAGGTTGGAGACAAAGGTTATTAAGCAAAAGGAGAAAAGCTCTCCACAATGGAGAGAGGGCCCGAAAGAGGGTTGCTATTCTACACTCAAATGCAGAGGCTTTTATAAACAGCCTAGTCAAGTGAGATATTTCATTTACATAAGGCATGAAAACCCAGTTAGGACTAGATGATTCATTTGCATGAGGCATGAATTCACAATAGCTCCTCCCTATCCGTTTAGTGCACATGAGGACTCTTAGCCTAGGTTACTCCATGTTGTTTAATTTCTCTTACTGTGCATGTATAAGGGAACAGAATTCTCCATTGCAGACATGCTGGGTTCTGTGTTACTCCTCTTAGGCATGTTTCAAGCAACCCCAACCCTCTGCCTCTTCTGTGCAAACACCCTTATCTGAGTATGTCCAGAAGAGGAAAGGAAGGTGTTCACCGAATCGTACCTTGTATATGTGACCCTTGTTGGTTACACAAGAAGGATCTTTATGGTGGACCTTGCCTCCTTATCTATGTTTGCAGCCTGATCTTTCAGACTGTTCCTTTGTTAGAAAAAAAGAAATTCTACTGAGGACTAGTCCTAGCTATCTGCCTAAGTAGTTCCTGTCTCTTTTTTCCCTCACTACTGTTCACTCCCTGCTTCTTTCTTTAGACCTCATGAAAATATGTCTCCCCTTGATTCAACTTTTATTTTTTGATATTTTTTAAACAAATGTTTTTGGGGAAAAAATAACATATAAACATTGAAGCAGAAAGATCATTAACATATAGCTACATGAAGTTCCAAAGTGAACACACTAATATGGCCACAACAGACAAAAAAAAGTAGGGTATTACAATTATCTCAGAATTCATCCTTAATCACCCTCCTGTTATCACCCCACCTCTCCCAAAGCTAATCACTATCATGACTTCTCATGCAATGGAATAATTTGCCTGTGTTAAAATTGTAATCAGTGGGACCATGGAATATTTACCCTACTGTAAATCTAGGCAAAGGAAAGAGAAGAGTAGTATAAATGTTTTCTTAGTTACCTGAGATAATATTTTCGCCTATTTTTCTCTATCATCTTGTCTTAACATCCCCATCCCCCGTGGCAAAATGACTACATTAAATAAGCAAATTAATTTGTATTGAAATTTCATGAGGACTTTTTTAAACTTTATTTTATTTAACATTGTGTGTGTGTCTGTATATATATATATGTATATATATATGAAATATTTTTTATGTAAAAGACAAAACATTGGGATCATGAAATAACTTTTCTCATTTTCTAATAAAAGTTGAGGATGAGTTCAAGAATAACATTCCCCTCCCTTTTTTATGGCAGATATTTAGCCTCAAGAAATAACTATTTTCTTATATTTCTTTCATTTAGATAAATTTAAATATGTGCATTTTAATAACAAAGAAATGCAGATATATTTTACTGACACTGTGTAATGGGTAATATATTTGCCTATCTTTGAAAACTACAGAGACAGGGACATTGATGTCAGTATTCTTAAATCATTAAAGATGTTATTTATAATCCCAAAGTTAGGCATTTCTAATTAGTATGATATATAATTTTCAAATTTGCTTTTATCTATCAAAAAATTTATATATTGCTGAGGAAAGATGAGTAGTTCTATTTAAATTTTAAGCAATGAAAGACATATTTTTTAAAGTATTTTGGGGGGGGATTTAAAATAGATAAAATTGAGTGGTTCTCT
Source organism: Rhinopithecus bieti (assembly GCF_001698545.2). Classification (NCBI taxonomy): domain Eukaryota; kingdom Metazoa; phylum Chordata; class Mammalia; order Primates; family Cercopithecidae; genus Rhinopithecus; species Rhinopithecus bieti. The sequence continues at coordinate 666,324 of NW_016823861.1, read as the reverse complement.
TATTGAAGTTGGGAATTGAGTATCTCAGAGCTCAGCTGGTTTACAGCATTTGCCATTTAATCCCAGCCACAAAGTTCTTCTATGACCCCCATAAAGCAGTCTGTAAACAATTATTTTGGATTACTAAGACAGTAATGGCAATTTGGAAGGGAGCCTGCACATTTCAGAAGTTTCTCTTAACTATATTATGTTTGTACTGTGTGATCCAAATCTCCACCAACAGTTGAATGGACTATCAGTGGATACATAGCTCAACTACAAACAATCAATTTGCTGGTGGGCAAATATTTAACTTCCCTCATACAGAAGTTCTGAGATGAAGCCTATGTTGATAATGGCCTCTTGAACAGTAGAGTCTTTTAGGTAGGACTGATAACAATATTAGGCTACGTCCAAGCATAGGGTGCTAAGAAAGGGAATATTTAAAGATGAAGATATAAAAGAAAGAATACTTCTCTAGAATGAGACAAAGGAAAAAAGAAGTTGCATGTTAAGAACGTTATTTTAGAACTGGGTTGGAACAGCTATTTGGAGCTTGAGTTACAGTTTTTCCCCTACCTTGCTATATAGCCAGTTACCTATGTTTAATATGAATACTTGCATAGAGTCATAAATATGCATTTAAAAGTTTGACTTATCTGGAATTTAAACCAGGTTTCTATGTAAGGAAGTGAAACAGTTTTATCTCTTTTTCAGATAGCTAACCAGTTAACCTAACACCACTTTTCAAAAGGTTTATCTTTTATACACTGTTAAGAATTTCATTCTTTTCTGTTGAGTTTTATATTCCATTGGATTTTTTCACTGTCCATAAAGTTATGATACAGACACACATTTTCTACTCTTAATTGGGGATTTGTCTTTTAATTTCAAAATCATTCTATTTTGTTTTTAATATGTTATCTGCTTCAGTTTCTGTTTCATTTGTTCTCATAAATATTAATATTTCTGCCTTTAATATATGTCACATTGTAATATTTATTTTCTATTAGATTATATCTCTCCTTTTAGTTTAGACTTATATAAAGTTTTCCTCAGAATCCATCACTCAAAGAATTGTTGCTATTCAGGATAGTATCTTTTACAGAATGATTTTTAGTTGTCGGAATACCTTATATTTAAACGCATGTTTTAAGTAGGTTTAGCAAACAAATGAGGTCTTAAAAATGCTAACATATCCGTGAGTTGCTAACCCAGCAAATGTTAATGTTGATTAGCCATAGATCAGTCTCTTTGTAGTCTGTATCCATATAATTTATCTATGTGCTCTTTCATTTGTTTTTCCATTCCAGCTGTCTTCTGTCTGTCCTATTACTCAATTTCTTCTCGGAGTACTCACATTTAAGCCAAAACTTAGGGAAAATGTGATATTATTGTAAGATAATTTAATAATTTACCATTTAAAGAATATACACTTTGTAAAGAAGTGCTTTTACACAAGAAGAAACAAACTGATGGCCAGGGGAGCTTTTTTCCTTTCTTTCCTGGGGCAGTTGACATTAGCTGGTTTTGCTGGACAAAGCAAAAGATTACAGAAGACAGAGGAGGAAGAGAGTGTACGGCCACTAACAGGAAGAAAGTTATTATGAAACCCTCCTGAATGAGCAATGAAGACTCTACAGCATTACTTCCTGGGCTAAGAACTCCCTTGGTTATATAGAAAACCAAGTGTCCCTACACCCAGGATATAAATGTATGAAACAGCATAGTGGGGAGGTTCCCCTGCTGGAGCACTCTTCAGGATATGACCAGCTCTACCAGCTCAAGCATGCCACCAAAGGAAAAACTATGGAGAATCAATAAATTCTATCCTTTCTGATACACTTTTACCTATACATTGTCATAATAAAACTTGTTTTATGTGAATAATATACTTTGCACCATGCACATTTCACAATATTATATCTGAATTATGATTATATTTTATAAAAAAGGTTTTCTGAATGCACAATTTTCAGACATAACTGTACTGAGAGAAGTTTTTGTCTTACAAATAAGTGTGAAATGACTGTGTGAGTAAATGAAGTATTTTCTTTGAATTTTAGATATTTCTCAAAACAACATTGTACCAGAACTGATGGTAGTCTTTACGTTAGTGACTACTAAATAGACTGTTTTATGTACCAACTTGGCTATTTAAACAAGTTATTTCATCTTGATTTAAGTCATATTTTTTTTTGCATGTGGAACATCTCTATGGAATTCAGAAATGAAAGTCACTCAAGTGAATTGAACATGAAATGAAAATAATACATGATGTTGCTTTCTGGAATTCTTACCCTGTTACACATACGTTAACAGAAACATTTGGTAATATCTATAATATTTGGCCATGGAATTCAAACCTAGTTCTGGTCTTGATCAGCCATTTTCTGTCCACACTATTTTTGGCAAATCACACAGTAATTTTCAGAGTTTAAACGTTTTGTTTCACTTCTTATAAAGTTTCACTTTGTAGTTTCTTACTGTGTTTAATCAGTGCTTTTTTTTTTTAAAGGAAGAAAAAACAAAATGGTTTACTATATAGATAGCAAGTTTGTACCAAATGAAGAAGTAGCTATAACATGCAAACTCAATGAGTTTTGTTGAATGAAGTATCCTCTATTATATTTCAGTAAAAATAGGCATGCCTAGAAATAAATTATTTAGAAAAGATGTTTGGGGACTGAAAAAGTAATAACTAATAAGAATTGTTCAGACCACCTTTGTAGAAATTGAAAAATAAAATGTATGTAACTTTGCTGACAGCTTTGCAAGACTGAAACTTAAGCAATCAAAAGCTAGTGTGCTTGAGAATTTCTAACACTCATTCTAGTTAGAATTGGCCTTGAAAATATGTTTTCTACTATAAATAAATAATTTCTGTGTAATCAATATTAGATTTAAAGGTGTGTTTTAGGTCATCCTTTTGGGGTGAAAACGAGCTTGTATTTCTTAATGCAGAAGAAAGTTGGATTTTCCTCCTTTTCGCTCTCTTTTTTGCTTTGTTTTGCCAATTTCAAGCTTGATGTTCTGAAACTCATGATTAAAGAACTTCCGATTCCCTTCCTGGTAATCTATATATTTGCCTCAAATTCTGGACTTCTTGAAAATCCACAGGATCATTTCATGGGAAAAGATGTGAACAGGTAGTTAGCATTAAGATTATTGTACTACTTGGTCACATAGGAGTTAGCATGAAATTTGGTGGTGATTGACCAATTACACTTGAATGTTAATTATAAGATATTTACAATTATAAAGAAAATAGAACACCAAATTAAATAACAGATGCCATAAAAAGCTCTCACATGTTAAATGTAAATACCTTCATGAAGGCTTAAGATAAATATTTGTTGATGAATAAAACACGTATAACTTTTTTCTCTAAAGAAAACATATTTAAATTAGTGATTAGAGGTCATTGTTTTATAAAATTATGAATCTTTTATCTGAAAAAATGTATACATTGTATAGAAAAGAAAACATACAATACAGGATGACAAAATGAAAATTATAATTTATTTTTTGAAAATCAATAAAAATTACATTGGCAATCAATGTTCAAAACTCTAATAAAATGAATTAGGATATTGTGTTATGAATTTCTGCTTTCAAAATCAGCATTTTGTATTAATTATTCATATGTTTTGGCTGTGTCCCCACCCAAATCTCATCTTGAATTGTAGGCTCCCATAATTCTCACGTATCATGGGAGGGACACAGTGGGAGGTAATAGAATCATGGGGGTGGGGCTTTCCCATGCTGTTCTCATGGTAGTGAATACGTCTCATGAGATCTAATGGTTTTACAAAGCAGCAAAGCAAAGCATGACTTTGCTCCTCCTTTGCTTTTGCCATGATTTTGAGACCTCCCCAGCCATATGGAACTGTGAATCAATTAAATCTCTGTCCTTTATAAATTATCCAGTTTCAGGTATGTCTTTATTGGTAGCGTGAGAACAGACAAATACCACTATGGTAGAAAAAATATTGTTGAAAATTAAAAACTTTAATTACATTAAATTTTTGAAGTGAATTAAAATCTACTCTGACAGACATCTTTACTACACACCACTACAAATATTGTTTTCTGAATTTATGTATGCACAGACTGATTCCTGACATCTTTGAGCTGTTTAGTTACTATAAGAACACTGAGTTAACTCATTGATATGATACCTGCACATTTCTTTGTTTAGCACTTTTCCCAAGAAAATGTCTTTCTTTTTTATTGTTCTAGATCTATTTGTAATCAATGAATCAGCCTTATACATTTAATTCAATTGCATAAAAGTTTTCATTTAAAAAATACATTTAGTTTATGGGACAGTAATTGTTAGTATTTTTATGGTTAGATCTCATTGTAAAATACTACATAATGCATTTATCTGTGGTATACATAAGTCTATTCTTTTAAAAGCTAACAATTAACTTCATTAGTTTTAAATTTTGTGCTTATAGAATGATGTTATTCTGTGAGTTGACTAACACTAATTAAAGGATTATTTATTGAATTTAAAAAGTAATTAAATATATAAATGTAAGTTTACAATAAATGAGTTTTTTCCCCTATACTTTTAAAAATGCATTATTGCTACTGATCATCCTGATTAGAAACTATTACAAGCAGAAATCTAATTTAGATCAAATATTTAATTTATTTTAATAAATTGCTAAATAAGATTTTAAGTTATTTTGTTTTAAATTTAATTTTAGTTTATTTTTAGTGTACTTGGCAATGTTTCTAAAAGAAAAAAAATCTTGACTTCCATAGCTTTTTCATCTGATTATAATAATAGTAATAATTGCTGAGTGGAATGTATTTGTTTTGAATTTCAAGACAAAAGTAGTACCAAGACTAAGGAAATACCCCAAGTGAAACTAGAAACAGGGGAAGTGTACAGATCCACAGGAACTTATAGAGCCACAGCAATATCAACAGGGAGGACCTAAAAATATTTATATTTTTGTGACCACAAAAATGAAGAGCACCAAGATTACAGTTGGAGGCTGAACAAAATAAGCACAGCACACAACTGAGGTTAAAGTCCTCATACATCCTCCAATGTTTTGGCAATGACACTCACATTTTATGTTAAATAATGAAGAAGAAAAAGCCTCCAAATTTGATAAAGAGTAACTAACTGTAATTATATGTGGTTCACTGAGCCCCAGACCAGAGAAACACAGAGGAAAAATTAATAAAATGTTTGTGTTGCGTCAAAAACTGAGCAAGTTCAAGGAAGAATTTGAGTTATATGACTCTAATTGAGCCATAAGGTTGAGAGAGCATCTGAATTCTGCTTGTTTCTCCCACTGTTTCATTTCAAATCAATGTTGGGAAATAATAAAGTTGCGTATCTACATTGCTTTGCCTTTTCTACCTTTTAACATCACTGTCTGAAAACACATCTTGGAAGACATGTGCGTTCTGCCTCCTAATTCCTTACAAAGGTTAGCCTCAGTTAACATCCACCACAGTGCTACTTAGATTATTCCCCTTCTATTAAAGAAGTAAGAAAGAACACAAACAAACAAAAAAATAATAATTAAAGGTTCTTGATTATTGCAGGCCCACAAAATCTTATAATGAATTTAAAGCTGAGTCTGGGAACTAAATACATTAATAATTCTGTAGAAAGTGTATACATATTCACAGAATAAACATGTGTGTGTGTATATATATAGTGTACATATATATACACATTCCGAACAGAACATTTTATCAGAGAAGTCTTATGTGACCACCCTATCTGAATTATTTGTATATACATGTAAAATAGCATTATATCACATCATTTCATGTGAGATTTTGACACCAAATATACTTTTCCGATTCTTAAGTTTCCAAAAATCTCTGGATTTTACAAGTTAAAACAAGGGATTTTGGTCTTGTACTGATAGGTGACAAAGTGCTAGCAGCCTTCACTCTCAGCGCCTCCTCGGCCTCAGCGTCCACTCTGGTGGCGCTTGAGGGGCCCTTCAGCCTGCCACCGCACGGTGGGAGCCCCTCTCTGGTATGGCTGGGACCAGAACCTCCTCTCTCTGCTTGCCGGGAGGTGTGGAGGGAGAGGCGCGGGCAGGAACTGGGGCTGCTCTTGCAGGCCAGTGTGAGTTCCCGGGATGCTGGCTCTGCAGGCCCTGCACACGGAGCGGCCTGCTGGCACCGCTGGCCCAGGGCAGTGAGGGGCTTAGCACCCCAGCCAGCAGCTGCCACAGTTGTGCCAGGTCCCCCAGCAGTGCTGGCCTGCTGGCGCTGCACTCAAATTCTCACTGGGTTTGGCTACCTCCCCACTTCGGCCGGTGTCTGAGTTCCACCCCCTGTGGTGGGATCCCACAGGGCCTGAGCCTCCCAGACGGATGCCGCCTCCTGCTCTGTGGCACCCAGTCCCATGGACAGCCCAAGGGCTGAACAGTGCAGGCGTGGCTTGGGACTGGCGGGCAGCTCCACCTGCAGCCCTGGTGCAGGATCCACTGGGTGAAGCCAGCTGGGCTCCTGAACTGGATGGGGACTTGGAGAACTTTTATCTCTAGCTTGAGGATTGTATGTGCACCAATCAGCACTCTGTGTCTAGCTCAAGGTTTGTGAATACACCAATTGGTACTCTGTGTCTAGCTCAAGGTTTGCAAATACACCAATCAGTACTCTGTATCTAGCTCAAGGTTTGTAAACACACCAATTGGTAATCTGTATCTAGCTAACTCTGTATCTAGCTAACTAGCACACTGTGACTCTGTGTCTAGCTCAAGGATTGTAAATGTACCAATCAGCACTCTGTCAAAATGGACCAATCAGCTCTCTGTAAAGTGGACCAATCAGTTCTCTGTAAAATGGACCAATTAGCAGGATGTGGGTGGGGCCAGATAAGGGAGTAAAAGCAGGCTGGCCAAGCCAGCGGGTAGCAACCCACTCGGGTCCCCTTCCACACTGTGAAAGCTTTGTACTTTTGCTCTGTGCAATAAATATTGCTGCTGTTCACCCTTTGGGTCCATGCTGCTTTTATGAGCTGTGACACTGACCACGAAGGTCTGCAGCTTCACTCCTGAAGCCACTGAGACCATGAACCCACCGGGAAGAACGAACAACTCCAGACTCTAGATGTGCTGCCTTTAAGAGCTGTAACACTCAACACAAAGGTCTGCACCTTCACTCCTGACAGTGAGACCACAAACCCACCAGAAGGAAGAAGCTTCAGACACATCTGAACGTATGAAGGAACAAACTCCAGACACCCCATCTTTAAGAGCTGTAACGCTCACCGCGAGGGTCTGCGGCTTCATTTTTGAAGTCAGTAAGACCAAGAACCCACCAATTCCAGACACAGTACTATCATTGTATATCTGTTATAATTATCATTAAATGTTCAACATAGGCTGGGCGCGGTGGCTCAAGCCTGTAATCCCAGCACTTTGGGAGGCCAAGACAGGCAGATCACGAGGTCAGGAGATCGAGACCATCCTGGCTAACACGGTGACACCTCGTCTCTACTAAAATACAAAAAACTAGCCGGGCGAGGTGGCGGGCACCTGTAGTCCCAGCTACTCCGGAGGCTGAGGCAGGAGAATGGCGTAAACCCGGGAGGCAGAGCTTGCAGTGAGCTGAGATCCGGCCACTGCACTCCAGCTCGGGTGACAGAGCGAGACTCCGTCTCAAAAAAATAAATAAATAAAATAAATAAATAAATAAATAAATAAATGTTCAACATAACTGAATTGGTTATTATTGTTTCCATTTTATAAATGTGGAGAAATAAATTCTGAGAGGTTATGAAACTTGCCTATGATCTTATGGTTAATAAGTTGTGAAATATAATTTGAACCTATAATTGACGCCAAAACACGTTAATTTAAACAGTATGATATACTACAATCATGCTGATCTCAGATATGTATACAAAAATAGGTATATTAGAAAATAAAAAAGACCATCGAGGCTAGGAAGAAACTGCATCAACTAACGAGCAAAATAACCAGTTAATATCACAATGGCAGGATCAAGTTCACACATAACAATATTAACCTTAAATGTTAATGGACTAAATGCTCCAATTAAAAGACACAGACTGGCAAACTGGATAGAGTCAAGACCCATCAGTCTGCTGTATTCAGGAGACCCATCTCACATGCAGAGACATACATAGGCTCAAAATAAAGGGATGGAGGAAGATCTACCAAGCAAATGGAGAACAAAAAAAAAGCAGGGGTTGCAATCCTAGTCTCTGATAAAACAGACTTTAAACCATCAAAGATCAAAAGAGACAAAGAAGGCCATTACATAATGGTAAAGGGATCAATTCAACAGGAAGAGCTAACA
>NW_016823861.1:635723-655834 GCF_001698545.2 Rhinopithecus bieti | reverse complement strand
CATGTTCTCACTCATAGGTGGGAACTGAACAATGAGATCACTTGGACTCAGGAAGGGGAACATCACACACTGGGGCCTATCATGGGGAGGGGGGAGGGGGAGGGGAGGGATTGCATTGGGGAGTTATACATGATATAAATGATGAATTGATGGGTGCTGACGAGTTGATGGGTGCAGCACACCAACATGGCACAAGTATACATATGTAACAAACCTGCACGTTATGCACATGTAGCCTAGAACTTGAAGTATAATAAAAAGAAAAAAAAATAAAAAAAAAAAAAAGAAAAGAAAGATTTGAATCTAGGTGAAAGAAAGTAAGAGTTAATAGAGAGGGTGGTTGACATGGCAACACAGCTCTAGGACTAAGTAGTATTAGTGTAAGGAAGATTATTTTGAATAGTATTAGTGTAAGGAAGATTATTTTGGCACCAAAGTGCTAAGGTGGAAATTTTCAGAGACAAGCAACTTGAGACATCATGACTTTTTAACATTATTTGATTTTTCTCAACTTATTTTGTATACAATATTTATATCATTTTCTGCCAATCTCTGAGGGCAACAATATCCATGCAACAATAGATAACCAGAAAAATATCCTTCCGCAGTTTCCAGATCACACAATATTTTTTCATTCAGTATTTATTTAAATATTGTCATTAAATAATTATTTGTACATTTCTCATTACTCAGGTGCAGACCCTTACAAACATGAGAAATAGCCCTTACTCCTTTACTCTCATTGCAAGGAGATGTGAACTGTGATGACATGCAGGCATATCTTTGTTTTGTACTAGCAAATATATCCATCACACAAGTTCTTTGAACCATAGACAATCTACCAAGAGAGATCTCAGTAGTCGGTTAGGAATGACATGACACTACATGGCATGAGTCTGAAGATCCTCAGAGACTTCATGTTTAAAATGTGGGGTTTCATAATATAAAAATATTCATTTGTTAAAAGTATTATATAATTTTATATTAAGGCCAAGAGATGTGTTTCTGGTAATTGACCTATGACTGGCTTCATGTCTGTAAAGTTAAAAAACAACAACAATAACAAAAAAGCTAAACCACAAATGTAGCGTTTAGAGAACTTGAAACAAGAAGTCATTTGCAGACATCAGCAGGAATGGTGGAGTACAAACTTGCAAAATGTTGCTTCTCTATAGAAACAATGAGAACACTGGAAGAATTGGCAATGCCAACTTTTTCAAAAGTCTGGTAACAACTAAAGGCTTGTAACAAAGAAGTATTTATTTAAAACAAAATGCTGTGTCTTGTTAAGAATATTTAACTCACTCTGTTTACATCTGCCTTTTCACAGCTTTGCAGTAACACTGAAAAACAGTGGCTACTAAATCATGGTGAAAAGCAGCAGCCACTGGAGGTGGCAAAACAGGTTTGGAGCTCTCCAAAATCATTATTTTCATAAAATTGTCATTATTTGACTTGTTCGCAGTTTTCTCAAAATCCCCCTTATCCAGCTTTTCTTTATTTGACCTAAATGAAAGCTCAGTCAGGGCAAACAGCCTTTCCTCTGAAGGCATTTGTCAAAAATAATCACCAGCAATTGCTTAATATTGCAGTTGCCTGTGGCAGTGATTACTCGTGGGGAAAAAAATGACCAAAAATATAAAAATAAAATTTGGAGAATGAGATGTTAAGCATTTTGCGAAAGTCCAAATATTCCTAGGACTCTAGAAGGCCACATGTTGAGGCTGTATAAATCAAGAAATGAAAGCTGGGGCAGAGTTGTAAGCTACCTGCCTGAGCATCACAGGTATGCTACAGCACATACACAATCCCACAGCAAAGATTGGGAGACTTATGAACTTTTAGCAGTTAAGGGGCAAAATGATAAATTGGATTTTATCTTAATTGAATATTTCTCCTCTGAAGAAAATGAAAAACAAGGAACAAACCAGAAGAAGATATTTGTGAATCACTTAGATGATAAAGGATTTGTATCTAGAATATATAAACGACACTTAAAACTCAGTAAGAAGAAAACCAATCTAATAGTATATTGTCACGAAATTTGAAAAAATACTTCAGTAAATGCAAATGGATAGCAGGTAAGCATATGAAGTGATTCTCAAGATTGTTATGTTTTTTTAATTAAAAATTAAAACTACAATGAGATTCCACTGCAACCATATTAAAATGGCTAATCATGGCTATTGTTATTATGTTAATCAATTACCAAATAATCAAATACCAAATTCTGAGGAGGATATTGAGCAAATGCAACTCTTACACATTGCTGTTGTAAATGCAAAATGACACCTGTTTTGGACAAAGCTTGGCAATTTATTTTACGTTCATTTGTTTCATTTTTGTTTTTTTGAGACAGTCTTGTTCTGTCACCCAGGCTGTAGTGCAGTGGCATGACCTCAGTTCACTGCAACCTCCACCTCCCAGGCTCAAGCGAGTCTCGTGCCTCAGCTTCCCAAACAGCTGGGACTACAGGCTTGTGCCACCATGGCCACTTTTTTTTTTTTTTTGTATTTTTAGTAGAGACAGTGTTTACAATATCAGCTAGGCTGATCTCAAACTCCTGGCCTCAAGTGACCCACCCACCTCAGCCTCCCAAAGTGCTGGGACTACAGGCTGTGCATCACTATGCCTGGCTGACAACTTCTTTCAGAGCTAAACAAACACTTAATATATAACCCATCAATCCCACTGCCAGGTACTTACCCAAGTGAAGCATATTCACAAAAAATAAATTGTACACACACATTGATAGAAGCTTTATTCACAATCACCAGAAAGTAGAATGGCCCAAATATTATTCAACTGAGAATTAAATAAACTGTGGTATATCTACATAGTGGCATATTACCAAGCAACAAACAACAAAAATGAATAAGCTAATTATTGATACATGCGAAAACATGAGTAAATCTCAAATGCATCATGCTGTGATGAAGACAGAGTTAAAATTTATATATTGTTGAATTATAATTATAGAACCTTCTTGGAAAGTCAAAACTGCAACACCAGAAAACAAATCAGTGGTGCGCTGGGGCTAAGGACAGGGGCAGCGGTTGAGCACAAAAGGCCATGAGGGATTTTTAGAGGGTGATGCTACCATTGTGTTTCTTGATTCTGGTAGTGCTTACATGATTATATGTATTTGTCAAAACTCACTGAACTGTAATATAAAAAGGTGAATTTTACTGTATTTAAAATATGCTGCAATAAAAAAGGAAAGAAAAAAACACTACCAACTGCATTTATGTAAATCACAACATCTTTGATAATGTGAGGAGAATGGAATATTATTAAATTCACTATTTGATAATACTGCAAGATAAGATTTTAGTATAGTATCTAAATTTTAAAAATAATAATTCTGCTTTTAGTGATTGCTAAGTATATCCTACAGAAATAGATAATTTTAGTAGCTGGTTTCATGTATTCCCTGAAGAAACATCTGTTTTTCTGGAAGACAGTACTTTCCAGGTCTGCTAAATTAAATAGAATATTACACACTTGAATCATTATTACAACAGTGAATGAGAATATCTCATCATGTTTCCCACAGAAGGAGCAATGTTTGTTTGGAAGATAATTTTTAAATGTATTGCTTCCACTACTATTAGCACTCCTTAAAATTATTTTTAAAGTATTTGTATGTTTTTCTAAGTTCTCAGAGCTTAATGCTTACTGATACTTCGACCCACGTAGATAATTTCATTCCTCAAGAGACACAGACATGCATATGCATAATTTGTACACCTACATTCTCTATTTCAATAAAAAAGCTATTTATATTCTTCTTACATATATTACCATTGAAGTGGAAACCCTTTCATCTTTTCTTGTTATCTTAGTACTGAGAACTCTGTCTCTCAAGTAGAAAAATATCCATGGATTACTTCTTGTCACTTACCTAGAAATAAGGCAATATTCTTTTACGATGTCTTTACTTCTGCTTATTTTATCTATTTCTCTTCTCCCCCTCATCTTACTTATTTAATTTGTGACTTAATCATAGCACTAGATTATGAGACAGCTTGATGTCATCTGTAGGTGCTATTGCTTGGTCATGTGACCTCAGGTAACTCTTTCCATTTGTGTCCATGGGGATGTACAAAACAAAACATATTAAAGCATATGCTAGTAGTTATTTTAATTATTAAAAATATTCCTTTTGTTACGATCTTTTGCTGATTAATAACTTAATATATTTCTATCTTTGCCAAGCACTATTATAGGTGTTGAGGCTACTCCAGATAAGACAAAGCTCCCTTCTCAGAAGGCACAGTCTTTTACCTCACCTTGTTCTAGAAAAATTTAAGATGCACAATGTATTACATGTAAGAGTGAAATACATTGAATTACATGTAAGAGTGAAAGAAAAACAACAGTGGAGACATAAAGTATAGCAAACTATTTTTCTTAAGAAATTTATTTTATTTTGCTAAGCACCTTTGCTCTTTATCGTTATCCAGTTCACCCCACTAAGCACAAGGGAGGATTGTATTTCCCTGTTTCCTTGAAGATCAGTGTATTAGTTCATTCTTGCATTGCTAAAAAGAACTACTTGAGACTGTGTTATTTATAAACGTATAAAGAAAAGAGTTTTAATTGTCTCCTGGTTCTACAGGTTGTACAGAAAGTCTGACTGAGGAGGCCTCAGAAAACTTACAATTATGGTAGAAGGCAAAGAGAAAAGAGGCACATCTTACATGGGTGGAGCAGGAGGAAGAGAGAGAACGGGGAGGTACCACATACTTAAACAACCAGGTCTCATGAGAACTCACTCACTATCATGAGAACAGCAAGGAGAATGTCTACTTCCATGTTCCAATCACCTCCCACCAGGCCCCTCTTCCAACACTGATTACAATTTAACATAAGATTTGGGTGGGGACACACCAAGTAATTGACTTGGACCAATATAATGTGAATATGAGGTATGTCAATTCCAGTTAAAAGCATGTAGAAGCTGTTGTGCAGTTCTCTCTTGCACTGCCACATTATCAGGACACTTATTAATATGAACTGTCATGAAATCAAAGCAGCTTAGAAGGATGGGCTAACTCATGAAGGAATGTTGCCTTTAAATAAACTACCAAAATTTGGAGATCATTACTAACACATAAGTTGGCCTATCCTGATAATTACAGATACGTATATGAGAGAATCATAAACAGTTCCCTAAAATACTTAGCAGTTAGGCAGTCTTACTGATATGGTTCGGATCTGTGTCCCCATCCAAATCCTGTGTTAAATTATAATCCCCAATGTTAAAGGTGGGGCCTGCTGGGAGGTGATTGGATCATGGGCATGGATTCTTCAGGAATGGGTTAGCACCATCCCTTTGGTGTTATTCTCATAATAGAGTTTTCACGAGATGTGGTTGTTTAAACCTGTGAAGCATCTCCCCCTGACTTCTTGGTCCTGTGCTGGCCATGTAAGATGAGGCTGCTTTCCCATCACTTTCCACTATGATTGTAAGTTTCCTGAGGCCTCCCAGGAAGCCAAGCAGAGGGCAAGCATCATGCTTTCTGTACAGCACGTGGAACTATGAACCAATTAAACCTCTTTGTTTATAAATTATCCAGTGTCATGTATTTTTTTTACAGCAGTACAAGAATAGGCTAATGTAGAAAATTGGTACCGAGGAGTGGGGCTTTCTAAAAACCTATGCTCATATGCATGAGCAAAAAAAGTAACCAAAAATTAGAACTTATATTTAAAAGGTTTGGAAAATTTGTACCATGGCCATATGATAGAAAAGAAAAGCCCATTTGCAGGAAAGGAATTCAAGCAGGCTGCAGATATTTGTATAACTAAAGGAAGGCAAGTGCTGACAGCCAAGGGAATGGAGAGAAAGCCTGGAAAGCATTTCAGAGACTTTTGTGGCAGTCACTCCCATCACAGGCCAGGAATTCTAGGAGGGAAGAATGGTTTCTTGGGCCAGGCCCAGGGCCTCATTGCCCTGCACAGCATCAGGACACTGGTCCCTGCATCCCAGCCACTCTAGCTCCAGCTGTGACTCAATGGAGTCCAGGTACAGCTCAGGCAATTACTTCAGAGTTTGGAAGCTGTAAGCCTTGGTGGTTTCCACAGGCTGTTAAGCCTGTGAGTGCAGAGTATAAGAGCTGAGGCTTCAGAGCTTCTGCCTAGATTTCAGAAGATGTATGGAAAAGCCTGGATGTCTATGCAGAAGTCTGCTGCAGTGATGGAGCCCTCATGAAGAACCTCTACTAGGACAATGTAGGGGAGAAATATGGAGTTGAGTCCCCACTGAGGCACTGCCTAGTGAAGCTGTGAGAAGAGGGCCACCATCCTCCAGACACCACTAGCAGCTTGCACCCTGTACCTGGAAAAGCCATAGGCTCTCAATGCCAGTCCCTGAGAGAAACCACAGGAGATGAATCCGGCAAAGTCATAGAGGCAGAGCAGGCCAAGGCCTTGGAAGCTCACCCATTGCACCAGTGTGCCCTGGATATGAAACATGGAGTCAAAGAAGATTATTTTGAAACTTTAAGGTTTAATGACTGCTCTGCTGGGTTTTAGAATTGCGTGGTGCCTGTAGCCTCTTTATTTTGGCAAACAACTTCTTTTTGGAATTGGAGTATTTGTCAAATGCCTATACTTTCATTGTATCTTGGAAGTAACTAACTCATTTTGATTTTACAGATTCATAGGCAGAAGGCAATAGCCTTGTCTTAGATGAGACTTTAGACTTGGGATTTCTGAGTTAATATTGGAATGACTTAAGTCTTTGGGGACTATTGGGAAGGGATGATTGTATTCTGCAATGTGAGGACATGAGATTTTGGAGGGGTCGGGGTGGAATCACATGGTTTGGATCCATGTCCTCATCCAAATCTCTTATTCAATGGTAATCCTCAGTATTGGACATAGGGCCTGGTGGGAGGTGATTAGATCACGGGGGAAGATCTTTCATGAATGGTTTAGCACCATCTCTTTGGTGTTGTTCTCATGAGATCTGGTTGTTTAAAAGTGTGTAGTACCTCCTCCCAACCTCTCTCTCTTGCCCTTGCTTCAGCAATGTAAGATGAACCTACTTCCTCTTCACTTTCTGCCATGATTGTAAGTTTCCTGACCCTCACAAGAAGCTGAGTAGATGGCTAGCATCATGCTTCTTGTACAGCCAGTGGAACCATAAGCCAATTAAACCTCTTTGGTTTATAAATTACTCAGTATCAGGTATTTCATTATGGCAGTGGAGAATGGATTAATACAGTTACCAATAACATGATTTGTAGGCTTTAAGATTAAAGAGAAAAGTTTTCAAGAAAAGTGCTTTAATACATAGTAGTAAGATGAGCATAAATTCTTCCTAAGATTCTTATAAAAATGTATGTTGTATGATATAATAAATAAGAACAATGATAGAGAGGCATAATTTTATATTTCTGTAATCCAGAAATTATATTATGCACATTTTTGCTAGATAATTTTACTTAATCATTGCAAAACTCCAGTGAAGAACGTACTATTATTATCCATAATCTACAGACATGAAAAGTGAGACAGAGAGATCAAGGATTTTGCCCAAAGTCAGGCAGCTAGTAAGTAGCTGCAGAGGTAAACCGTACATGCTATTTAACTTAAGAAAATTTAAATAGAAAATTATGTTAGCTTCCCTTTTAATCAAATAGAATATAAAATCAGAAAAATAAATATCCTTTTAAGCATAGATTAGTTTTAATTAATGAGAAACTATAAAACAAATTGTGTGGCCTTATAACAGCTTTGTTGTTCAGACTCTATATTATAAAACACTTCTCTGCTGATAAGAGTTGCTTACAATATAAAATACTCAATACTCAGGTTGTTAAATAATGAATTCACCACTAACTAACCAGAACAGGTAAGAATTAAAGCTAAATTTGTTTCTACATGTTCATATTTCACAAATTTGCTTGACTGTATTTTCTACCATTGAATTTAAAATACTAAATGTCTGATCAACATTTTGCTAAAACAGATGAATCTTCAATGTATTCATTAATATTTAAGAAAATTATTTGAGTAATCAAAGGTATTTTCATACAAACAGTATTAGTTTATATTATTGTTTAAATTCATGAATATGACACAATTTTTTATTCTTTCTTTTTTCTTCAGACATACATAAAGAATATTTTATTTTTCTCTAATAACTACTCTTACCTATTATCTTCTGTTTTGCAAATGATTAAAAGATAGATTATTTGTGAATTGTTAAAACCATTGAAGTTCTCTAATAGTTTCTGATAAAAGCAAATGCAAAAATTTCAAGTCATCTGTCAACAGATTTCTTTGACTCAGGACATATGATCTTAACCAACAAGAATTATCTACATGTAATTTGGAGATATAAGAATATTTCCAAATACTTACTTTAATTCTTTTTTTTTTTTTTTTTTTTTTTTGAGACATAGTCTCACTCTGTCACCCAGGCTGGAGTGCAGTGGCACAATCTCGGCTCACTGCAACCTCTGCCTCCCAGGTTCATGCCATTCTCCTGCCTCAGCCTCCTGAGTAGCTGGGACTACAGGTGCCCGCCACCACACTTGGCTAGTTTTTTGTATTTTGAGTAGAGACGGGGTTTCACTGTGTTAGCCAGGATGGTCTTGATCTCCTGACCTCATGATCTGCCCGCTTCGGCCTCCCAAAGTGCTGGGATTACAGGTGTGAGCCACCGCACCCGACCTTTAATTCTTATCATCTTTGGAGAAATAAAACATTCCTTAACTTCCAATGTTTTGAATTATTTCAACTTTATAATAATGTGAAAGCTGTGCACACTATCTAGAAACCTTACTTCAAGTGCCCATACAACCATTCTGTTTTTCACCTTCAGTACAGTATTCGATAAATTACACGAGCTATTCAACACTTCATTGTAAAATAGACTTTGTGTTATACATTTTATCGAACTGTAGGCTAATGTAAGTATTTTGAGCATGTTTAAGGTAGGCTAGGCTAAGTCTGTATTAAATGCATTTTTAAACTTAGCAATATTTTAAACTTAAGGTGAAAATTTAATTTATCAGGACATAAGCCCCTTGTAAGTCAAGGAGCATCTGCACTAATGGGCGCTCACTGAGAAGTCAATAGGTAACATTAATAAAGGAGCTGCTCAAGGCTGGAGTTCTCATGTTTTCCAAGAAAAGTAGAGAATTTTATCAGGTATCCTTGCTCTTAATACAAATAAAATAAAACCATAAAAGTTTTCAACCTCCCTGAAAATTTCCATAATTAGTCCCTATTGTTTGGTGATAAAGAAGCACACATTTTGACTTAGATTATGAAATTAAGGCAACATTTTTACATGGCAAAATTTTCCTTGCAAAACTCGAGCTACAAGTTACCTGAAATTATCTTGACAAGAAGTAGAAAAATTATTTTTATTTGTCAGAATTAACAGTATTTGCTACAAGTGTCATTGTTTTGTAGGTAAATTTGATTCAAGGTAAATTATCTTCTTGTCAGAATTTAAATTTTAATACCAGCAAAGTCATAAAGGTACCAATTTTGAGTATACCATTTGGCATAAAAAATCTCTTATTATCTATGTTAATCTGGTTTCGCCCATGATTCCCATTTTCCCCTTTTTCTCTACAGCTATTCAGCTGTAAATGCCTTTTATATTCAACTATATAGCCTACTATACTTCAGCACTGTGAGCCCTTAATTATAAGGTAAGTAGACATACAATCTAAGAGAAAAATACCACTTTTCTTTTTTTTTGGCCTTTAAATTTTTAAAAATGTTTGACAGAGTAAATGCATAAGTGATAGAACACTTTTAAAAGAGTGTATCTTAATTATTTTCATCACAGAAGTGCAATATATGAGAAGTTAAAACAGATATTTAGCAGTTACAGGGATTCTGCATTACTAAAAAGTGAATGAACACAGCAGGTTTTGAGACCATTTAACTCATTTTTTAAGTTAGATTTTGTATGCAGAGTACATATAGCTTCAATTATTAGTAGTTGCTAGTCAAATAATTTAAAACTTTTTGTAAAAATATAACATTTTTTTACTTGTTGAAGCACTTAGTCATTTCAAATGCTCCTTTTATCTGTGCTAGTTCTTTAACATTTATTGAGGTTTATATTCATGCAATAGGTTAATCATTGCAAGATGATTGTAAAATAGTGTTTAGATAGATCTTCATATTTTATAGAATGCCTAACACATTTAACAACAGATTTAACACAGTTTAGCTAAACTTTCATCATTTTTACAAATAGTTTATTTTTGTTTTGTTTTGTTTGTTTGAGACATAGTCTCGCTCTGTCTCCCAGATGGGATTGCAGTGGTGCGATCTCGGCTCGCTGCAACCTCTGCTTCCTGGGTTCAAGCGATTCTCCTGTCTCAGCCTCCTGCATAACTGGGACTACACGTGAATGCCACCACACCAGACTACTTTTTGTATTTTTAGTAGAGATGGGGTTTCACCATGTTGGCCAGGCTGGTCTTGAACTCATGACCTCAGGTGATCCACCTGCCCCAGCCTCCCACAACTGGGATTACAAATGTGAGCCACCATGCCTGGCCTCATTTTTACCAATAGTTGAATGCTGGGCACTGATACAATAGAAAAACACATGACAAATGTACTAATATAATTCTCATTTTCAACAGTGGGGAATTTTTATTCCACTCACTTTTTCCTTTGTCAGATTTTATTTTTTAACCACCCAGCAGCGGAAAAAAATACAAGCACAGTTGCTGATATTGCAATGTACATAAACACTTTGGTATCTAAATTTTCAATTGAAATTATCTTTATCTCAAAAACATTTCACTGATGTGCTTAGGTTGTAAGAGAGGAAGTATCGTTCCTCACACGTCGACCCCTCTCAGCCTTCCTGCTACATAAATGACTTAATAAAGTAAGTTGGAAACTTCTTTTACAGGGGAAAATTAAAATATCCAAAATTAATCTGAACTCTAACAAGACAATCCACTGAGGTAATTATGCCATGGCTCTAATACGTGGTTAAGCAAAAATTACTATTTTGCGTTTTAAACGCCACTTATATTAGTAGAGGCATAGCTCATTTTATTGTACTTCATTTTGTAGTACTTTGCAGATGCTGCATTTTTTAAAACATTGAAGGTTTATGGCAACCCATCATGGAGCAACTCTAGCAGTACCATTTTTTCCAACAGCATGTCCTCACTTCTTGTCTATGTCACATTTTGGTAATTCTCAAATTTGAAACTTTTTAATTATTATTATATCTGTTATGTGATCTGTAATCAGTAATCATTGATGTTACTATTGTAATTGTTTGGGGGTGCCATAACTACACCCAAACTTAAAAAAAAAAATGTATGTACTCTGATTACTTCACCAATCAGTGGTTCACAAATCTCCTTTCCTCTCCTCAGGCCTCCTTAATTGCCTGAAGACAACAATATTGAAATTAGGCTAATTAATAACCCTACAATGACCTCTAAGTGTTCAAGGGAGAGTTACACAGCTCTCAGGTTAAATCAAAATAAATGACTTTAAATTGAAACCACGGTTCATTCACCACCCAGAAAATCCTATAGCCCTTAAAAATTATATGAAATCTACTACGCTGGTGCTTTATAAATGAACACCTAAGCCCAGATGAGAGCACAACTGTTTATAGCATGGTTTACTGAGTATTCTAAGCCCATGTTTGAGACTTATTGCTTAGAAATAAACATATTTGTTTCACAATATGACTTTTCATTGACAATGCAACCAGTCACCAAAAAGCTCTGATGGAGATGTACAAGGATATTAATGCTGTTTTCATGCCTCCTAATGAAACATGGATCAAGGAGTAATTTCAACTTTCAAGCATTATTATTTAAGAAATACAATTTATAAGACTATAGCTGCCACAGATAGGATTCCTTTGATGGATCTGGTAAAGTATTGAAAATCTTCTGGAAAGAATTTACCATTCTAGATGCCATTAAGAGCATTTCATGAAAGGAGGTCAAAATATAAACATTAATGGGAGTTAGGAAGACATTGATTTCAACGCTCATGGATGACTGTGAGGTATTGAAGACTACAGTGGACAAAGAAACTGCAGTTGTGGTAGAAATAGCAAGAGAATTAGAATTAGAAGTGGAGCCTGAAGATGTGACTGAATCACTGCAGTCTGATGATAACGTTTTAATGAAAGAGGAGTTCCTTCTAAGGAATAAGCAAAGAAAGTGGTTTCTTGACTCCTGGTGAAGATGTCATGAACACTGTTGAAATGACAACAAACAATTTGGAATATTAAATAGATTTAGTTGATAAAGCTACTTCAGGCATTGAGAGGATTGACTCCAATTTGGAAAGAAGTTTGACTGTGGGTAAAATGCTACCGAATAGTGTTGCTTGCTATATAGAAATATTTCATGAAAGAGTCAATTGATACAGCAAACTTCATTGCTTTCTTATTTTAAAAAATTGCCACAGCCATCCCAAACTTCAGCAGTCACCATCGTAACCAGTCAGAAGCTCCAGCAAAAAGATTAAGACATTCTGAAGACTCAGGTGATCTTTAGCATATTTTAGCAATAATACATTTTTAATTAAGATATGTACATTGTGTTTTCATACATAATGTTATTACACACTTTATAAACCATTATATAGTGCACACATACTTTTATACGCACCAGGACAAAATGTTGCCTCACTCTATTGTGATATTCAGTTTATTGTGGTCGGGAAGCAAACCTACAATATCTCCAAAGTATGCCTACATTTATTAAAATAGGCATACAGTTAATTTTCAAACGTATTTATACTTAAGTTTAAAAATTCTTTGTATTGTAATTATTCTTTCATTATTTACCTCATGCACATCTGGTATAATTGTTGCCACTGTTACAATTATCATTTTCCCCACCCCCTTAAGCTCCACAGTATATTTTGAATTCTTAAGTTGTTTGAATACAGATGGAAAATCAATTCAAAGGAAGAGATGATATCCATTTCCAGAAAACTATGCTAAACAAATGAATCTGCTGCTAGAATCTTTTTGATTTTTATATTTAATGCTTCTGCATATTGTCCAGGAAGCCTTTTGACATGAGCACATGGTCTCTGCAGAGCTAATTAATAACCCATAAATGCTAATTATATTAGCCAGGTTAATTTTCATCTAGAACTAAATTGCAGGAGAGGTTTAAAGGTGATGAATATTCTGTCATTTAAGAGGTCATTTGTGGAACACAAAGATAGAATCAAGGATACAGCCTCTGCAAGGCTGGGAATCTATCTTGAGAATGGAATTTGCCACTTATTCAAGAAAATTGCTTACCAAGATTTGTCTTGGGTCTCCTCAATTAAGTTTGTCTGCGGAAAAAGTTATTTTACTCACTTTATCTCCACTCTTTGAATCTTATTAAAGTTTAAATATTTTTATATTTACATTGCACAATTTGATTAATGTTTACACCCACAGATACGCATAAAACTTTCATAACATTCGACATATCCATATTATAGTAATTAACATATCCACTATTCCTCACACTTTCCTTGTGCCACTTTGTAATCTGTGTCTTCTATGACTCTATGCCCCATCCTATTCTGAAGCAACCATGGATTGGTTTGTATTTTCTAGAATTTATGAAGTTTTGCCTAATTTATTGTACTCAGCATAATTATTTTGACATTCATACATGTTATAATGTGTATCAATATTTCACTCTTTTTTATTGCTGAATAGTGTTCCATTTACAGATATACCACAGCTGTCTTATCTACTTACCTCATGACAGACATTTAAGTTGCGTCTAGGTTTTGGCTATTACAGAGGCAACTGCCATGAATACGTGTGAAAGCCTTTGTATGGACACATACTCTCAGCTGTGTGTGTAAATACCTAGGAATGGAATCACTGAATAATATGGTAGGCATATGTTTAATTTTCTCAAAGAAAAATTCAAACTTTTCCTGAAGTATTTGTACTATTTTACATTTCTACAAGAAGCTTATGAGAGTTATAGTAACTCCATGTTCTCATCAATACTTGGTATTGTCAAACTAAGCCTTTGTAATATGTGTATAATGATACGTCACTGTGGTTTTAATTTGCCTTTCCATAATGGCTAATGGTGTTGAGCATCTTTCAATGTGCTTATCTGCCATCATCATATTTTCATAGCTGAAGTGTAGTGTTTTCATTAATGTTATTATTTCTTTTATTTCATGTTCAGATTGTTACCAGTATGTAGACATTAAATGAATTTTTGTATACTGATCATGTATCCTAAACCTTGCTAAACTAATATATTAGTTCAAGTACCCTTTTTTTTGTAGTTTCTTTGAAGATTCCATGACAATGATAGTCTTTATTTATGTAGAAAATCTCACGGAATCTACAAACTTCATTTATTTCTATCATAAATAAAGACAGTTTTCCTTTCAATATGGATACCTTTTAATGTTTTTTTTTTTTTTTCCTTATTTGCACTTAGTAGAATCTCTAGTGTAATATTGAATTAAAATGATGAACAAAGACATATTTGCATTGTTCTTGACCTTAGAAGTAAAGCATTCTACTTGTCACCATTAAGTATGTTAATGAGTTGCTTCTTTTGTTTGTTCATTTGTTTTTTGTAGACCCTGTTTTTTTGTGGGGGGATGGAGTTTCACTCTTGTGATCCAGGCTGGGGTGCAGTGGCACAATCTCTGCTCACTGCAACCCCCACCTCCAGAGTTCACACCATCCTCCTGCCTCAGTCTCCAGAGTAGCTGGGATTACAGGTGCCCACCAACACACCCGGCTTATTTTTTGTATTTCTAGTAGAAACAGGGTTTTGCCATGTTGGGCAGGCTGATCTCAAACTCCTGACCTCAGGTGATCCACCCACCTTGGCCTCCCAAAGTGCTGGGATTACAGGTGTAAGCCACGGCACCTGGCCAGTAGTTCCTGTGTAAAGACTGAGGAAGTTGTTTCTTTGTACTTTTAGTTTGCTGATAATTTTTTAAAATCATAAATGGATGCTGAGTTTTCAAACACATGTCTATTAATATAATAATGTTTTATTTAATATATTAATATAGTAAACTGTATCTACAAAATTTTTATAAATACAGAAAGCTCTCCTTTACTTCTAAATTCAATTATCTTTAAGAATAAATTATACACATATAGTGTACATGTTATAATTACTGAACTAATATTGATGTGTTATTATTATTAACTAAAGTCCATAGTTCATTCCAATTTTTTTAGTTTTTGCCTAATGTCCTTTATCTGTTCCAGAATCCCATCTTTACATTTATATTTATTGTCATTTAGTTATTGGGAGTTCACAATTTGGCTCCTCATGGCTATGACAGTTGCTCAGAATGTCCTTGTTTTTCATAACCTGAACAGTTTGAGACGTACTAGTCAGGTATACTGTAGGATGCCTCACTAAAGGAACCTTTTCTAATGTTTTCCTCATTATTATGCTTAACTTATAGGTTTTCGAGAAGAAATCACAGAGGTAAGTTGCCACTTTATCACATCATATTATGGGTACTGCTAT
This sequence comes from Rhinopithecus bieti, assembly GCF_001698545.2. Classification (NCBI taxonomy): domain Eukaryota; kingdom Metazoa; phylum Chordata; class Mammalia; order Primates; family Cercopithecidae; genus Rhinopithecus; species Rhinopithecus bieti. The sequence continues at coordinate 640,322 of NW_016823861.1, read as the reverse complement.
GATTTGACTGTTTGTGTCCCCTTCAAAATTCATGTTGAAACTCAATCCTGAATCCTGTCTTTATTTACGTAGAAAATTTCACAGAATCTACAATCTTCATTTATTTCTATCATAAATAAAGACAGTTTTCTTTTCAATATGGATGCCTTTTAACTCTTTTCTTGCCCTATTGCTCTGACTAGAATCTCTAGTGTAATGTTGAATAAAAATGCTTCTGATACTGCTTCCAAGGCATTCATCTTGGAGTATTGTTTTCTGAGCCCCATCATGATACAGGAAGATAACAAGGGGCTGGAATTAAATAAATGCACTTTTTTGAGATCAGATAAAGCTTGATAAATTTCCCTTGGACAGAAACCTTTTTATGGAGAATTCATTGTTCGTATTTGTAAATGGTTCTTTCTCCTTTCTGTCTATAATGTGAGGATTTTGCTTTCTCTCTCTCTTTTTTTTTTTTTTTTTTTTTTTTTACTTTTGCTCTTTACTGAGAGAACTGGGTGGGTTTTCTGGGGGTACAATCCAGGAAAGTATCTCCTTACTCCAAATATATTTGTCAAAATTACCATTAAAGTGTGTTCACTAGCTTGTCCTTCCACTAGCCTCTGCTCAGACCGATCTCAGTTGTATTTCTCTCACTTGCTTTGCTCTCTAGATGTCAGAGTGGCAGGTTGCCCTGAGACGTAAGTTCTCTGATTAATTGCACAGAAGTAATTTATTTTTTGTTTTTATTTTTTCTAGTTGTAAGTATGAGAGTTACAGTTTGCAAAGTATATACGTGATATAGCCAAAACTATGTTTGTTGATTGATTTAACTTTTTAATGTTAAAACTGTTGATGCAAAACCCAAATTCTATCAAAGTATTTTAAAAGCTTTATTCTGAGCCAACATGAGTGACCACAGCCCGGGGAAACACAGTGTCAAGAGGTCCTGAGGAAGAGCTCCCATGGTGGTTGGGTTGTAGTTTGATTTTGTACATTTCAGGGAGATCGAAAATGTAGGTAAAATCATGAATCGATGCATGGGAGGAATATATTGATTTGGCCCCAAAAGGCAGGGTATCTCAAAGCAGAGGCTTACAAGTCATAGGTGAGTTTAGGGATTCTTTAGTAAGCAATTGTTTGAAGAGCTAAGCTTTGTCTAAAAACTTGAAGTCAGTGGAGAGAAATGCTTAAGTTTAGATAAGTGGGTCTGTTATCTGTTATGTGATGCCATATCAGAATCAGTCTGGAAAGTGAGCCAGAATATACTGGATCTCAGAGACCTGTTTAATAAGATTTTATGTCTTGGAAGGCATAACTTTCCCCAGGCACTTTGGAAAATATTTGAGCAAGGATTAAAAGTCAGAGTTTAATTCTCAAATGCTTGGTAGAATTTAACAGTGAAGCTACCTAGCCCTGGAGTTTTCTTTATGGGAAAGCTCCTAACGACAGACTCATTTTTTTGTTTTTTTAACAGTCATGAGACTATTTAAATATTTCTTCTTGATTGAACTAAGTAGTTTGTATATTAAAGGGACGTGTTCATGCTATCTAAGTTGTTGAATTTTTGTCATAAATTAATTCACAATATATTCTTAATTTTCTTTATACCTATAAATTCAGTACAGATATCACCTTTCTAATTTCTGATATTTGTAATTTGTGTCTTTTATTTATATCATTTTATAGATTAATTTTATTAGTCTTTCAAATATCCAATTCCTTTTTGTCTTATGTTCTATTGATTTCAGTTCTAATTTTTGTTTTACTTATTTTTTGCTTACTTTGTATTTAATTTGTTCTCCTTTTCAGGACTTATATTGGTAGCTAAAGTCATTGGTTAGACTTCTTTCTTCATTTCTAACATAGAAATTCCTTGTTCCAAGTTTCTATGTAAGTACAGCACAATAGCATCCCCACACATAATGTGTCATGCTTTTATTTTTATTGATAAAGTTTCTTATTTCCCTTTTGTTTTTCTTGACTCATGGGTTACTTAGCATAACCATTTAGCTTCCATGTTTTGTAAAATTTTGAAGATCTCTTTCTCATATTGATTTCTAATTTAATTTAATTATATTCATATAATAAGTTTCTATAATAAGACTTTAAAAGTTACAAAAATGATCCCGGCAGTTTGGGAGCCCAAGGTAGGCAGATGGCCTGAGCTGGGGCATTCGAGAACAGCCTGGGCAACATGGTGAAACCGTATCTCTACAAAAACATACAAAATTAGCTGGGCATGGTGGTGGGTGCCTGTAGTCCCAGCTACTAGGAAGGCTGAGGTGGAAGTGTTGCTTAAGCCCAGGAGGAGGAGGCTGCAGTGAGCCAAGATCACACCACTGCACTCCAGCCTGAGTGACAGAATGAGACCTTGTTTCAATAAATAAATAATTCTTACAAAAATGTATTTTGCAAACTGAAACTTGCAATTCTTTGGTAAATGCTCTGTGTCCATATAAAAAAATTTGTATTTTGCTATTGTTGGGTGAAGTGTTTTAGAAATACAAACTAGCTAAAGTTGGTTGACAGTACTGTTCAAATAGCCTATATCCTTATTGATTTTCTTTGTACTTTTTCTAACAATTATCGAAATAGGAGTTTTGAAATCTCTTCATATTTTTGTGAAATTTTCTCTCTCTCATTGTGGTTCTATCAGCTTTTGCTTTCTGTATTTTAAAGCGATGTGATTAAATTCACAAACAACTGGTGTAGCTGGTATAGCCAGGTTACCAGCTTACTCTATAGGTAAGCTTGCTTTGTTTCTTGCTACACATATTTCTAACTACTTGTTTGCTTGAGAATTCCAAAGGCCAATCTTGAAACAATCCAGGCATGAAGTGGAGATGGCGGTTGCAATTTTCTCCCTTCCAAGAATAAACTGACGCGTAGTTAACCCAAAACCCTGCCGCTGCCAAGATGATGCCAGCTAGCCACTGGATAGTCCATGCCTCAAGATAACCATCAGAAAATAAAAAGCACACCTGCACCCCACACCACTCCTGCACATAGTTTCCACACCACCTCTCTTTTTAAAAACTCTTTAGCTAGCTGTTGAATTTGAGATAGATTTTGAGACGTGAGTCTCACCATTTCTCAAGCTACTGGCACTTCAACAGACCTGCTTTTCTTCCACCACACCTTGCTTCTCCTGTTTGGCTTTTCAAGTGTCAAGCAGCTGAACCTGAGTTCAGTTTGTAAAACAAATATAAAATTTTGAACTCCTCAACCAACTGATAGACACCCCTTTCAGCCAAGAGCAGTCCAAAGTAAAACTGAAAATCTAGTTTAGACCAGGATGGGAAGGTGGGTTCAGCGGTGCCTCATACTCTCACTTTGCAGTTTAGGCAAAAATGACCAGCATTAAACTTAAAACAGAGATCTTGTGACTGGCAAAGTAGACTGTAGCAGTAAGACACCAAATTCCAACCTGATTGTAGTATAATATCACATGACAGACAGCAGGCATTGAAGGAAATTGAAATTTTGTATTATTATTATTATTATACTTTAAGTTCTAGAGTACATGTGCACAATGCACAGGCTTGTTACATATGTATACAGTGTCATGTTAGTGTGCTGCACCCATTAAATCATCATTTACATTAGGTATATCTGCTAATGCTATCCATCCCTCCTCCCCCTACCCCACAACAAGGCCCAGCGTGTGACGTTCCCCACCCTGTGTCCAAGTGTTCTCATTGTTCAGTTCCCACCTATGAGTGAGAACATGTAGTGTTTGGTTTTCTGTCCTTGTGACAGTTTGCTCAGAATGATGCTTTCTAGCTTCATCTATGTCCCTACAAAGGACATGAACTCATCCTTTTTTATGGCTGCATTATATTCTGTGGTGTATATGTGCCACATTGTCCTAATCCAGTCTATCATTGATGGACATTTGGGTTGGTTCCAAGTTTTGCTATTGTGAATAGTGTCACAATAAACATATGTGTACATGTGTCTTTATAGCAGCATGATTTATAATCCTTTGGGTATATGCCCAGTAATAGGATGGCTGGGTCAAATGGTATTTCTAGTTTTAGATCCTTGAGGAACTGCCACACTGTCTTCCACAATGGTTGAACTAGTTTACAGTCCCACCAACAGTGTAAAAGCATTCCTATTTCTCCACATCCTCTCCAGCACTTGCTGTTTCTTGACTTTTTAATGATTGCTATTCTAACTGGTATGAGATGATATCTCATTGTGGTTTTGATTCGCATTTCTCTGATGGCCAGTGATGATGAGTATTTTTTCATGTATTTGTTGGCTGCATAAATGTCTTCTTTTGAGAAGTGTCTGTTCATATCCTTTGCCCACTTTTCGATGGGGTTGATTTTCTCTTGTAAATTTGTTTAAGTTCTTTGTAGATTCTGAATATTAGCCCTTTGTCAGATAGGTAGATTGAAAAAATTTTCTCCCAGTCTGTAGGTTGCCTGTTCACTCTGATGGTAGTTTCTTTTGCTGTGCAGAAGCTCTTTAGTTTAAATAGATCCCATTTGTCAATTTTGGCTTTTGTTGTCATCACTTTTGGTGTTTTAGTCATGAAGTCCTTGCCCATGCCTATGTCCTGAATGGTATTGCCTAGGTTTTCTTCTGGGGTTTTTATGGTTTTAGGTC
>NW_016823861.1:569804-631952 GCF_001698545.2 Rhinopithecus bieti | reverse complement strand
GGGGGGGGGCTGTAGAACAGCCAATGTGGCAGAAGAGCAGATGTTGCTGCCTGATCCTTCCTCTGGAAGCTTCATCTCAGAGGGGCACCCAGCTGTATGAGTTGTCAACACACCCCTACTGGGAGGTGTCTTGTACATTTTTAGGACTGATAAGAGCTCTGAAATCTGCTACCTTGAGGGTTCATCCACATAATAAAACCTTGTTTCTCCACAACTCCTTATCTTAACCCAGACACTACTTTCTCCTATTGATTTGGGGTCTTTAGATAATAACTCTTTAAACCAATTATCAATGAGAAAATCTTTGAATCCGCCTATGACCTGGAAGCCTCTGCTTCGAGTTTTCTACCTTTCTGGATTAAACCAATGTACATCTTACATGTATTGATTGATGTCTCATGTTTCCCCGGAATATATAAAACCAAACTGTAGCCCAATCTTCTTGGGCACATGTTCTCAGCACCCAGCAGTGCTGTGTTACAGTCCGTTGGTCTTCATATTTTTTTCAGAATAAATCTCTTCAAATCTTTCAGAGTTTGACTCTTTTTATTGAATGTTACATTGAGATTTTTATGTTCTCTTGATTAATTCAAACCTTTTTATTATGAAATGTTGCTCTTTATCTTCAGTAGTATTTTTTTCTCTGAATATAATTTGCATAAGTTTAATAGTATTATAGTCATCCCAGCTGTCCTTTGATAAGTGATAACATGTTGTAGGAGCCAAGAGAAAACTTTTCTTCCATCCTCCAAATGTTTACTGAAAAATCAACTCCCAAAAGGCACATTAATTGGAGAAAAGGCACGCAAATGTATTAATGTGTATACTGGGGACAATCACAGAGTGATTATTATAACCTCTCAACTGGGTACAGAAGCTTATATACCATCTTGAGGGTTACATTAATAATGCTGGCTCCAAACATAGCCCAAAACAGGATATGGTGGTAAATCAGGTTATTAACGACAAGATACATTATAGGAGAGAGAGGAGACTTGGCTAGTAAAAGTGGTCTTGTTGTGTAAGTGAAACCTCAAAGGAAGAAGTCCTCAGAGAGAATGGTAAATGTTTCTTTCAGATCTTCAAAGATGACAATCTCTCAGTTAACCTTTCCTAGATGCACAAGAGAAGACCTGGCTGTATCAATGAACATTTTCTCTACAGATGCAAATCTCTCACACAAAAAAATCAGCTTTGCAGAGTTATTTCTGTGAGCTGGCTCTCTGAATGGCCATCTCAATGTATGTAAAAGAAATATATTTCGGGATAAAATATGTTATATTCTCCAATGCTGTTTTTGTTATCTTTTCACTTTTAAGCTACTTTTGTTATTATACTTAAAGTGAATTTCTTGTAGACAGTATATAGTAATTCTTTGGGGTTTTTTTTGTTACTTTTGCTTTGTTATTGTTTGGATGTTTTTATAAATCCAGTGTTATCATTTCTGATTATAACTGGAGTTTTTCCGTTGGTGGTTAAGTCTCTCAACTTTTGTTTGTCTGATAAGGTCTTTGTTCATCTTCATTTGGGAATGTTTCACTGGCAACATAATTTGAAGTTGACAGTTTTTGTTTATTTATTCTGTAATTTACAATATTCCCTATGTTTTCACTTTCATTGTTTTTAATGGGAAATTCAACTAACATCCATATCTTTGTTTCTCTGAATAAAATATGCTTTCCTCTGGTTGCTCATAAAATTTTGTTATCAGTGGTTTTAAATGATTTGATTATTATACATGTTGGTATAAATGCTTTTCAAGATTTTTGTGTGTGGAATTCGTTGGACTTATTGGAACTGTGACTATTGTTTTCATAAAAGTGTTCAAAAATCAGGCCATTATTTCTTTAAATATTTCTCTGCCTCTTCTCTTTCTCTCCTTCAGGGACTCTGCTTACACATGTATTATTCTACTTGAAGTTGTCCTACAGTTCATTAGAGCTCTGTTCGCTTTTTTTTTATTAATTGCTAAATAGTTTATTTGCAGTTACTATTGCTATATGTTCAAGTTAACTAATCTTTCCTTCTTCCTTGTCTAATCTGTTGTTAATATTACCCATTGCATTTTTTTGTGTTCATAGTAAATATTTTATTTATGGAAATTAAATAATATTTTTAAAAAATATTCCATTCTGTACTCAATTGTTCCACTGGAAATTGCAGTTTTACTTTTTACTTTTTATGGAGATGGGGGTCTCACTATATTGCTTAGGCTGGTCTCAAACTCCTGATCTCAGGTGATCCTCCCACCTTGGTTTCCCAAAGTGCTGGGATTACAGGTGTGAGCCACCATGCCTGCCTCAGGTGTACAGTTTTAATAGATGTACTAATGTTCTTGTCTGCTAATTCCAACATCTGAATCTGTTCTGGGTTAGTTTTAGGTGAATATCTTATCATTATGGGTTGCATTTTCTCATTTTTACATGCCCTATATATATTTTTAATTATATTTCAGCGTGTGAATTTTATCTCGTTAAATTCTAGTTTAGTATTCATATAAATATTCTTTAAAATGGCATGAAATAAATTGTGTGTTTTTTGGGGGTTTTCTTTTCTTTTCTTTTCCCTAGAAGTAGGAAGAACCAACAAAGAAGACAGAAGAACTGGCCAATGGCATAAACAAATTTCAAGAGAATGCTCACCTGGGAGTCTAGGTAAGAAAGTATTTCAAAATAAGAGACACCAAATGAGTAAGATAATGCCTGAGAGTTGACCACTGTTTTCAGAAATCTAAGTCACTGGAAGCCTTGATGAGAGTCATTTCCATTGAATAGTGGAGACAGAATCCTGCTTCGACTGCTTAGACTGTCAAGACAAAATGTGAGATTAGGATGTGAACACAGTGAATACAGAGATTTATTTGAGTATTTCAATTCTAAAGCATCATAGGAAACTAGAGCACCTGCTGTCAGGGAAATGTGAAATCAACAGAGAATTTTTTAAAATATTAAATGTGAGATATTTGTATAATTTGGGAAGGCTAAACTAAAGAGGAAAATATTTAGGAAAGGAGGGCAAATGTTTAGAAGAGTGTCTTCTTAAACCAGTAAGAATGGATGGATTTCTACACACATGCTTTAAAATCTAGGCATAGCCAGTTCATGATTGTAATTGGAAGGGAGGTAACATATATGGACAGAAATAAAGTAAATAAGTAAATGTGATAACAAGAGCCTGCTATGATTTTCTTCTAATATTTCACTGTAATTGAAGTGAAGTCATATGCTTTATATCAAAAAAGGCATGTCATTTTGGAAATGGTAGTTTATTGGGCATGTAATATTGGAGAAGAAAAAGCAAAGAGGTTATTTATTGTAATAATAATTTAATTTCTCTCATATTAACTGACAGACAAAATTGATTCTAAAACACCCAAGTAAAGAGAATTACCTCAACTGAGTAGGATGATAAACTATAGCTTCACATTGCAAGGCGTCTGAAGCTCTGCTATTCTTAGTTACATAAATTATCTTTTCCCTCAGTAGTCATTCCTTGCATTTCTGTCTTCTTACACACACCTTCACTCTCATTTGAGGCTTGGAACTACTTTACAGAAATCTAAGAGTACACTATTTATTCAAAGCTTTGTATTTCTAAAGGCTACTTTTGGTAAAGGGCAAAAGTTGGCAACTCAACAAGTATTCATTGTGCTGTTTCAACAAGCACTTGCCCTTTCTAGTGCATATTTTCCCCCTTTCACATACCATTTTTAAATGTTTTATAAAAAGAGAATAACAACAGATTGCTGAGAAAGTTAATATCTCATCTATTTACCACACAAAGTCTCTCTCTACTGATGCCTTCTGTTTTGACTATAATGTAGGATAAAATGTATTATAATGATTTGAGAACAGGTTAAGAATTTGTGGAGCTTTGCCTGAACTACTCAAGCATCAATTGATTCTTAATTTTATGCCTATGAAGTTTCATAATGAAATTGCTCAGATCTGTAACCCCTGTGAACTATTTCTTATTTATAGCTGATTCCAAAACAAATTTTACTTTAGCTATAATTCCTACTAAAATCTTTCACTCTTTTGATGCAGGAGGGGGGCAGGGAAGTGCTGGGTAGAGAAGGGTGGGGTCCCTGGTGAGGCCTCCACCCTCAGGCCTGTGTCCATGGACCTAAGTGAGAACAGACATTCCTGTTTTCCTGCCCAAATGTGGCATTGTCCAATGCCACTCTGACCAGCCATTCTCCCCATCTTGTGCCTATAAAAACCCTAGACCTTAGCGGACACAGACACAGTCGCTGAACATCAAGAGGAGTGGAAGAACACAGCGGCAGAGAGCAGTGGGGTGCCATGGGAGAGAAAGAGAGAAGAAGAACATCTGGACACCAAGGAGAGTTTGTCCAGGGGTGGTCAGAGAAGAGTCGGGTTGCTGGGTGGCCTGCCTCCAGGGGAATACCACCTTCCCACTCCATCCCCACTTTTGGCTTTCCGTCCATCTCGCTGAGAGCCACCTCCACCACTCGATCAAACCTTGCACTCAACCTTCCAGCCCACGTGTGATCTGATTTTACCAGCACACTGGGCAAGAACTCAACAGTCACACTGGCCCCCTGTCCTTGCGATAAGGCAGAGGGTCTATTGAGTTAGCACAAGCCGTCTGTAGATGATGCAGTTGAAAGACCACAGTGTAACACACTCCCATTTTGGACTTCAGGAGTCCTATATGCTGCCATGGGGCTGGAGCCCAAAAGCACTCCCCACAGCCTCTGCACCTGCCCATCTACATGCTCCTTCTAGGAGTTCCAGCAGCAGGGCCCAAAGGAATGATCCATACCCCTGTAGCATGCCCTTCAAGGGAGATAAGGGAACTCTCCTGTGTCATTTTGACCAGTAATCAATATCCAATTGATTCTCCACGACTACTTTCTCTTCTACTCACACCATAAGATTGTTACTGTCCCTTTTCTGGAATGAACTACACTTCTTGCCCATACTATTAAATATTTTGACACCTAGTAACACACTGTTTTGAAATTATGTATGTCAATAATGTATGTCTCAAATAGGCTTTCTTTATTTTTTGATTAGATAATAAATTACTTGAGTAAAGGAATATTTTTAAAATACCTCGTAGAGCCTCTCACACTTGAAAGAACGTGGCAACTCAATACTCATTTAAACTTAAAATCAAAGAAACATACCATTGTGTGTGTTTGTGTGCATCTGTGTGTGTGCATGTGTGATTGTAATTACCTAGCTCTGAAATTTAAGTGTAATTTCCTCAAAGAAGTCTTTTTGCTATGCTTAACTGTTTAGGGATTTTTAAAAATAATTTCATTGAATTCTAAGGTAGATCCCTATATTATTTATTACAATTGCAATTAAGTAATCACCTGTGCTTTATTTCCCTCTACTCTCTGCCTCCCCATTAGTTAACAAGCACCATGAGGTTTATAAGAACTATGCTTTTTCTAGTTTCAAGCACATCATATGCACTCAGGAAATAATTATTGAATTAAAAGTATAAGTGGTTAATTTAGTGAAGGTTCTATCATACATTGACAAAAATCTCTAATGAAAACTTTTAATATTTGATTTACTCTATATTTAGTTTGAACAAATAACTTTTTTTAGTCTGCCATCACCTCGATGATTATCTTATTTCATCATCTGACTAGACACCAGCAAATACTTCAGTGATTCTGATGAAAGCAATAGGAAATGTTGATCAAGGAGATAAAACACAGCAGAATAATAACAAGAAACTACAGCCTGCCAAGTTTTCTAAGGTATAGAGAACTACTGCTCCTCAAATTTATAGAAAAAGATAATGTGACTTTCATAAAATAAGATAGATAAGAATAAAAAATAGTTAATCAAAAGACATTTACCTATGACTGATTTTATGAATTATTTAAACTAAAAATATTAAAACAATTTGCTTTTGAATATGGCTTTGCATCTGACCTCTTTGGAAAATGTGAATGCTTCCTAAAATGACAGAACCAAAGCTACTAAGGTAGTATACATAAAATTAATACATATAATTTGTTACAACTCGATCTTTTTACAGATGGAGCCTATGAAACTAAGAGTATTTAAGTAACTTTTCCAAGCACACATGGATAGTGACCAACAAAAGCAATGTTTGAACAAAGAGATTTTGACTTGTGCAAGATCGTTTCCTTTGCACATTTCCAAGTATGCACTATTGAATCAAAAAATGCAACTGAATCTTCAGTCACTTTGAATTTTTGAACTACTTGCTGCAATGTAGTAGAGTCTTAGATAGCTAGAAAGCCATTTATGGTTGATTTTATGGTGTCTCCTGTACATATGGTTAAATGATTAACTTAAACAAAGTAATTGTTAGGCAGGGATCTAGACCCGACATGGCGGCTCCACCCGGCATGGCAGGCCCTTTGTTGGAGACTTCACCTCCTCTTTGAACACACCCACAGACTTGCATACGTCAGAGGTTCTGGCTGGGCAACCACACTCCCCCATGACCTGCAGCTCACCTGCATTCCACAAGTTGGTAAACAGCAGTTTTGGTTAACAGTTTCCAAAGACCCCTTCCTCATGACCCTTACTCGACTCCTGCCCTAATAGTTTCAAGACCCCCCAGGCCCTGTTTGTACAACCAGCTTCCTTACCTCTTGGGCTATAAAAAGCCCCTACCCTCCTCCCTCAGCGCGACTTCCTCGGACCGCACCTTTGGACCGAGGAACCTCGCCCGCGAGTCCTAATAAAGGCTATTTTCACTGCCATTTCCCTTGTGTCTTCGTTCCCGGTTAGGCTCCAGCCTCAGTTTACCTTTACAGTAATGAAATGTTTTGATAGAGAGGAGAAGTGTTATTCAGTTTGGGGAAATAACTGCTCCCCACTGGCAGTAATAATAATAATGTAGTAACAACATTAATAACGGCTAATGATATGCTATTTTTGTCCGCCAATGCTTCATTTTTCTTCTGAAAATACCCAGATTTTGAATCTTCTTGCCTTTACCTGCCTTGGATTATGAGGATTACATGACCTTAACCAAACTGCTAAGAATATTAATTTATACAATTTATTCTCAGAACAATCCTACGAGGTGACGAGAATTTTTTTTTTTTTTTTTTTTTTTTAACTGGAGAAGGTTTAGAGAGTTGAAACACTTTGCTCATTGGTCTCACTACTAGTAAGTGACAGTGGCAGGGTAGGTATGAAATGCAGGTTATCAAAGTAAAAATTGCACTGAACAAAGTTCAACAGGCAAGAAAGACTTTATTCAAGACTATTGCAGTCAGGGCAAGAGACTAAACTTCCCTGGAAAAAAAAGTAGGAGCATTTTAAATACTGAGATGAGATAGTGGAAAAGTACTGGAGATATTTAGGGAAGGGAGGGAGAGGTTGACAATGGGATGTGTTGAGCATATTTAGTTATTCCTGAGTTGCAAATGTTTTTCTCTGTGATCTCCATTTGCTAATTGGTGCCCGTAGAAATTAGGCTCCTATCCTCCCACAGAGACTGGGAAACAGGGGTGCTGCCTTGTTCAATGTTTTTTATTTCAGGAAAATGAGTACCAGGCCCTTGAAAAAGACATTTCTGTGGTTCTAAGACATCAAGAGTCTGAGAGAAGATTTACATATATTACAAAGGGGCAAAGAAAGAATGGACAATTGTGAGTTTTCTAAAGTAAATGCTCTAAGAAAAAAGAAGATCAGGGCCAATAGAAAGATATTTGTCTAAAGTTTAGGCATGCTGAAGGGAATATGAAGGTCGTACTAATCAAGGTGTATCTCACAGTGAAGCCCACTTTGGTAACCACATTAGTGTATTTCCACCTTTGAAGGTTCACAGTTTTAGGAGAGGAAAGCAAATCTCTGATGTCCGTGGCTTAGAGAAAGCAGTGTCCTCAGGGCATACAAGAAATTAAACTAGGTAAATTGCTTCTCAATAATAGAGAAAATCTTTGTTTCAATTGAGAGGAGATGACCTTTTTTATATGTATCTCTAGAAAAATGATTGGTTTATACTTTATATTATTAATAGTTATCCCACATATGCATGAAATGTTTATGTGCTATTTTGGGGTAAGATCGAAAAGCATCTATTATATTAAAAACACCCTAAGAGACACTGTTGAGAACTCCTGTCCTAAAATGCCCGTCAGTGAGGGAGACCTTGCATTCTCAAACGACTAGTCTTCAAATTTGGATGTATATTAGACCCACTGGGAAACTTCAAAAAGTAGTGGTGCCTTGGTCCTATGTACAGAGATTCTGATTTAATTAGTCTAGGGTGCAGCTTGGGTATTCAATTTACAATCTCTCAATGTGATTTTAATGTGTAGCAAAAGTCAAAGACCTCCAAAATGCTAGAAAAAATGTACATATTAAGAGAAATAATGAAGAACATTTGCTCTTGTATGAAAACATTCAGCAAAGCCAATTTATCCTTGAAAAGAAGAGTAACTTGTACTCTTTGTTTTTTAAATTCCTTTGCGACCCCAAATACTCTTCTAATAAAGAAAATTGACAAACAGGAAAGCAATCGCTTGGCCTGTTAATTCAGGTGGGGTTCATACAGCTTACTTTTAGTTATCAAACAATTTCATGTAACACAGGAGTAATATTAATAGAACTTTTCTACTACTTAATCCACGTTGATTATTATTTTTGAGACAAAAAAATATTTATTTCCTCAATATAAATAACTGATCTCTTAGAGACAGACAGATTATACAGTGACCCAGAAAATTAGGTTATAATTTCATACTTGCTTTACACTAGAGAACACATTAAATGGTGAGACTTTTCTATCCTTAATTTTCTTTAAGATATTACACAATTAACATTCTTAAAGATCATTCTGTACTATATTACATTTCTAGAGTAATTTTAACAAGTTAATGATTAATTAATGTCATTTGAAATGTCTGATGTGTGCAAAAATAGTGGAGTTGATTTCTTAACATTAACTTAAAATATTTTCCCCAAAGAGTCAATTAAGTGTTAACCAATGGAAAAAGTCAATAATATTTCATGTATTTCTTTTTGTGATCACATGTTTACATACTTAATTATTTCAAAGTCAATAAAACTTCTTTTGAGAAGAAGAGAAAGTTCATTTGCATTTTAAACGAAAGTCAAGCCACCTTTCCAACCTAATTATCCAGTTACTCATCCAGATTATTTTTCCAAGGCCCAGCAGAAACTTCACTGTAGTGAGAAACTCCCCCTAATTCCAGTTCAGCATCAGCCTTCATGTTCTTCTGTCATTCCAGTGGTGTATGCCTTCACTTTACAAATGAGATTATAAACCTCAAGTTTTGGATGATATCATAAGTTTTGCTAATTCCACTATGCGTAGCACAGGTATGGGCATGGAAGAAACATTCAAAAAAATTTTTTTGTTCACTGCAGGTTACTTTTATCAAATGAATGAAACTACTTTTTTAATCATACTGTGTTAGATATTGAGGGCCTATGTCTTATCCTCTTCAGATTTCTGTCAAATAAAGAATATATTCAAAAAAATTGCAGCTACATAGGATAAAAAGTTGCTTAACACATCCCAATGCAGATTTGTCTGGAGAAAAATTGACTTGTAGAACATGGCTTAGGCCTGAAGTTAAACTTTTAAATTTTACTTCTTCTGACATTAACAGAGAGAGAGCTTGTAGCAAAGGCTGGCTTGATTTCTTGCTTCTGGTCAAAGAAGGTAGGAGGGAGTGAGGAAAGGAAAAAGGGAGAAAGGAAAAGGAGAGAGAGACACGGAGAGAAAGGCAGATATCTGGTTTTTGACAAAGACCAGAGGAAAATGTGAGCATTGGCAGGTCAAAGAGGAAGTAGTTTTCTGCCACTGAGGCTCAATATCCTTCAGAAACAATAGAAAAAGATTCAATCATAGGATGTTAACAATCAAATTAGCTTTTCCTTTTCCCTTATAGATGAGAGAAAGACCAGAAGTATTCAAGCTTCTGTTCTTATCCTGTGGACATTCATAGACCTGTTAAAACATATAAGTTTCTTTAAAATTATAGTACGACAGAAGAAATATCAAGGAGATACCAATTTGCAAATTAGAAAATGTGAAAATCTTAGAAAAACAAGAACTTTCTAATAATTATTTTAAATAAAATATTAAATGTATCAGGCTCATAAGGAAAAATATACTCAATTATCATGGGAATTAGTTAAACCTTATGCAGCAAAATGACTACATGGCAAAAGTAATAAGGTTATTGTAAAACAGAAAATGAAAAAAATGGGGACAAGTCTTCATAAGCCATGAAATGTAGGGAAGTTAATGTTTTTTTTTTTAATTCAGATCATATTCCGTGGTGATAGACTTTACTAGGCATAATCCTTTTTGAAATTAAATGTTAGAAGTTGCCAAAAAAAAGTAATTAAGCAAGAAGAAAGAATTAAAGAATTAGGAAAAAACATCAGCTCACAAAGAATTAAATATGCAAAGTCTTATCTCTCCTATTGGGCTCTGATTTACACAAGAAATCTGACTGTGATCTTTCTTAAACTCCATGCCTGAGCCTTTTAATTCAATACAATTAAATGCTCAGGTTAAGTACCTTGTCTTTGAGTATGTTGAAAGTTTTGTTGTTGTTGTTGTTGTTTTGAGATGACATCCTGCTATGTCACCCAGGCTGGAGTGCAGTGGCGCGATCTCCGTTTGCTACAACTTCTACCTCCTGGGTTCATGCCATTTTCCTGCCTCAGCCTCCTGAGTAGCTGGGATTACAGATGCCCGCCACCACGCCCCCCTAATTTTTGTATTTTCAGTAGAGATGGGTTTCACCATGTTGGCCAGGGTTGTCTTGAACTTCTGACCTCAGGTGATCCACCCTCCTCAGCCTCCCAAAGTGCTAGAATAACAGGCATGAGCCACCACGCCCGGTTGCAAGTTTTTAAGAAGAAAATTATTTACTTTTATCTTATTAATGATTTTTTAAAATACTAAGTTCATCAGAACTTTCACCTCTCAGTTTAAAGGGTATGGCTTGTATCAAATAGTCATTGTACCACTAAATCTTGTTTAGTTGACAGTCACATGCACTCATAGAGTCTTGTTTACCTGATTGATTGCAGTACTATACTGTTTCTTAAGAGCAGGAACTGTGTCATACTTACCATTGCATTCTCAATACCTAGCACAATACCTACTACAAAATATTTACTGAATCACTATGATATAAATAGATTTTCTCACAATATAAAATATAGCACTTGTTATCATACCATATATTTTATTTCCTTTTCCTGTCATCCAAGAGTAAATGCATAACACAAAAATTAATGTAACTTATCAAACAATATAAAATTGGATAAAGAAGAGGGTGAACATTTAATTAAAAGGGTATTTTAATTATTTTAACTTCAATTTCTTAGAACAACTTCTGTTCACATAACACAATATAGCTACTTTTGATGAAATATTCAGGGCCAAAATTGAGCTAGAATAAAACTTTATTATTTTAATCTATGCACATGGGTTTCTGGCAAAGCTGATTATTTTGAAAATCTAGGTTTGTTTTAATATACAATCAGGTAGTGATTTTAAAATAATGTAACTCATTTCATAAGCTACATAAAAAGATAAATGTGTCTTAATCTGGGTTTCCCTGAATGTGAAACCTGAGTCAAAGCTATTGTTAAGAAATTTGAGAATTTGATGCCAGGGAAAAAGACTGAGATTAGGGAAGTGAAACAGCCAATACAAAGCTATGTTTTCAAGCTGGCCACAGCTATAGTCACTCTGTTGCTTGACCTGGAAGGAGATTCCTAGAGGGATTTTAAAATTTGTCTCAGAAATATCTGCTCAATGAAAAAGGGGGAGAAAGTTTTATTACTTGATTCCTGTTCCCCATTGGTCAAGCATTTCCCCATGGAGCATTAAGTGTCTAGCAGTTCCAGCTTGTTCATAAGTGATTGCTGACAGCATTCCCAGAGGTACCCATCAGTCAGAACACCAAAGGAACCCCTAGGCAGGAAGCAGGCATGCACTGGCTCCAAAACTGTGTAAGCCTATGTAAGCTAGTTGCCAGAGCAATGGATAGACTAAGAGGTGAGGCCACGAGGATTTAAAGTGGTACAAAATAAATATCCATTGAAAAAAGTATCCAATACAAAGATGTTTTTGGCTGTTTGTCTTTCTCTAATGAACTATCTGATTCCTGAGACCACTGATTATTTTCATTTCCATTCATATTTCCAGCTTGCTAATGTATTGTTATCCTCGGGCATGGTTATGTTGTTATTCCTTGTTCGTACTCTTCTTTTCTTTAAAAAAGCATATTCTGGGTGATTACAGATACCTTGACAGATGTTTTTGCATAACAACAACAAAAATTACACTAGCAGATTTAGACACATCTCTCTCTCTCTCTTTCTCTCTCTCTCTCTCTCTCTCTCTCTATATATATATATATGAAATAAAACATACAGCTATTTCTTATAGAACGTATCAAAAGAAATTTGCCGCTGCTGGAAAAGTACTTTTATCCCAACATAACTGTCATAAGTAGTCATAAAACCATTGTGTATCCCAGAACATTCAATGCAAGAGTTTTTTTTGTTTTCCTCCTAATCTTTGAACAGACTATTGAAAGGAAATTACCTAGACCTGGTGTATCAGTTATAATGGTATTACTCTGTTAATTACAGTGCATTTAATTGTGGTCCCTCAAAACTTATGCCTGAGTCCTAACCTCCCAGTATCTGTGAATGTGAATGTGACTGTATTTGGAAAATGGTTCTTTGCAGGTATAATTAGTTAAGGATTTCAAGATGAGGTCATCCTGAATTAAGTAGGTTGGCCCTAAGTCTAATGACAAATGTCACTATGAAAAGAGAAGACAGAGCGAAGAGGAGACATAGAGGGAGAAACTATATAAAAGGGGAGACAAAGATTAGATATGTAGCCATAAGCCACAGAACACTAAGCATATTGGCAGTTACCAGAAAACTAGGAGAGAAGTATAAAAGGAATGTCTCTCAGAAACTACAGAAGGAACCAAGCCTGCTGACACATTGGTTTCTGATTGCTACCCTTCAGAACTGTGAGAGAATAAATTTCTGTACTTTTAAGCCACCCAATTTGTGATAATTTGTTATGGCAGTCCCAGAAAATCAATACATTAGTCAGGAGAAAATGGGTCATGAGTGTTCCAAAAATAATTCCAACTTGCTACTGAATGCATTAACACATTTGCTGTTCAATATGCACTACATTAGATGGATCTTCAGGAGGAAATTTGATTGGGCTAGTGGAAAACTTTACATGGATTTTGTGAACACGATTTGACAAATGGCAGAATTGATCCCTGAGATGGTACAGGGGATGCTCATTTGAATAAAATTGTTTTAAATCACCCAGAAAGGTAATTAATGGCCTTGATTGCATTGGACAGAATGCCTATATGCATATATGAATATGTAGATGACCTGAGACTTAAATTTGAAAATTTATTTGAAAATTGAAAGTTTGAAAGAACTTTTCTATTACTTTTTTTGCTTGTTTTTAATCAATCTCTGGCATCTCCCCTGCCTGTCAAGATTTGCAAGGCAATGCAGTCTTTATATTTGTAATATTCATTTTCACAATACTATTATTATTCATTAACTTTCGTTATTAATTGTCCCTGAGAGGATCTTTCAGAAAGTGAAAGTGCAATATAAAGAACATGGGGATGTATGTGTACTACTGGCTTGAAAAATGGAAGAGAAGTTGCTTGAGAGGCAGCCAGGCTCGTGACCATTTAAGAATACTGTGCTCTTGGCAAAAGACAGTTCACTTAAGTTCCAATTAATGTTGCTAGTTGTTATCTAATGTCTTCAGGGTTTGTATTCTCATTAAACTCATTGAATAGTTGTACAAATCTCATCTAAGAATATATTTAATTCATGAAGTTGAACATTCATGCAGATAAGTAACCTATGGCTGATGGACTTAGAACCATCATACACTACCAGTTAAATCTTTTTTGTTACTAACATCAGGAAAGAGAGCCAACGTTTTCTTTAAAACTTACCACTTATATCACATTTATATGGTTAGCACTCTTTCAAGAGGTTGAAATTATTTCCTCTGATTATTATTCTCTGATTATTTCCATGTTCTCTGATTATTGTCACCAATGATCTTCTACATTTTGTACTGGGTTCAAACAGAACTTATTTGTAGCTATTTGTATCTGTGCTTGTATTGTCTTTTATATATGATCTATTCTGAGAGTTTCTGAACTGTGATTGGTTTTTCTAAAGGAGGTCACAAGCAGAGCCTCCCTGTTATGCTTGGTTGGTTATGCTCTAAGAGTGTGAGGGTGAGATTGAGTCAGTTCTCTTGATTCATTGTTCTCACCCCACCAGGTAAATATACATCCAGCACTCATTTACCTATGAGCAACCAAGTGAGAGCGTAATTGCTGCTTGTTGGTGATTTGATACTATCTCAGAAGACAAATTGTGTGGGCCAGAAGAGAATAAGGAAGAGAATGATCTAGAGATAAATTCTGGGGAAAATTGCACTTAGCAATACCAAATCTTTATCTTTGAAGCTGCTGCATCATTTCAGTGCTTTATTAAGTTATTTAAGATTAACAGTTCAGCAGAAATGAAGGCAACTGACACATTATTTCACTTGGCTAAATACCAAAATTATATTATTATCATGATACATGTGAGATATGTGCTACTTATCAGTATAAATGATTTGGATATAGTTGTCAAAGTTTGACTTTAAATTTAAGGCTTCATCCCAGTTTCAAATCTCCCCTTTATTACTCATGTAAACTTATAGGAAATTGTCTTTCTTCATCCTCAGAGGGTAAATATACTCCCTACATCACAATATTTTTATAAGGATTAAATTAGATAGTCAGTGTAAAATACTTAGGCATGGTAAGTGCTTAATAAATAATGCTCATTATGGAAATGTTCTGCACTTTTTTTTGTACTTGAGAATCAGAAGGGAAAAAAGGGGGTGATTTTATTTCAATCAGAGCAAAAGTATTTTTTAAATATAAATTCATAGCATGTATACTACGCTTCTTTTTAACCCACCAGGGATTTCCCCTTAGATTCAATACAATCCAATTTCCTTATAGGGGTGTACAAGACCCTACATGATTTGGACCCGGCTTCAGTTCTTTCACTCTGCTACTGACTCAGCATGTTCCAGCACACTGACCTCCTGTTGCCTCTCCAGTGCATCCATCAAGAGTATCTCACTTAGCTCCTTAGCACTAGTCATTCC
Source organism: Rhinopithecus bieti (assembly GCF_001698545.2). Lineage (NCBI taxonomy): Eukaryota > Metazoa > Chordata > Mammalia > Primates > Cercopithecidae > Rhinopithecus > Rhinopithecus bieti. The sequence continues at coordinate 616,739 of NW_016823861.1, read as the reverse complement.
CATGGCCTGGGTATTTGCATGGCTGGCTTCTTAATGTTCTTCAGAATTATCATATTCTCAGATAGGTCTTTACTATAAATCCTATTTAAGTAGAACCTCCTCTGTCTTCTTAGTTTGCATATATATTCACAAGTCTGGCTTAGGGATATAAATAGCTGCTTCCCTTACTCCAGTGAGATATCCATGAGATCAAGGATATTGTTTGGTTTGCTGCTTTAGCTTCAGCAACTGGAATACTGCATTTCACATAGTAGAAATAATATATGTTGAATAAATAAGTGCATTCTGAATCTATCATTCTCTCTTTCCAAATTGCTACTTGATATGTATTTTATAGTCATAAAAGAAGCCAACATGATTAACTGTGTAGGATGGTATTGTGGTATAATGGAAAGAGAATCCTGTGCACTGAATTTGAATTATTGGGCTTGAATTCCACTTAGCCCTCACACCAGCCATAGAGTATCGACAAGTCTGTTTCCTCATTTATACAGATTCTAAAGGCTACAACCTTCTTAAGGTTGTGTTGATTCTGAGGGGGTTAAGTGATGAAATGTTTAAAAACAACTATTAATAGCATGGTGCCTATAATGTTTAGAAACTTAATAAGAAAAGGATATATAGATATATGAAATAAAAGATTAAAAACTACATTTTGGTGTGCTTATGATCACAAGAGTATTGCAAAGCATGTACTATTTTGAACCTCACTTTACAGATGAGGAGACTGGTATTTACAGAAGTTTAGAAATCAAAGATATGATTAAATGTTTTACTTTAAAATTTGTATTCCTATAAGGTAGGTTATTATATTAGGATTCTCCAGACAAACAAACCAATATATATAGATATAGATATAGATATATGAGAGGAAATTTGTTATGGGAATTGTTTCACATGATTATGGAATCCAAATCCCACATCTGTCATCTGCAAGCTGGAGATCCAAGAAAGCTGGTGGTGTAATTTAGTCTGAAGCCGCAGGCCTTAAAACAGGAGCAGATGTCCAATGCCAGGAGAGTGATGTCTCAGTCTCAAGAAGAAGGATAACTTGCCGTTTCTCTGTATTCTTGTTCTTGGCAGGCCCTCAGTGAATTGGGTGATGCCCTCCTACATTGATGAGGACAGATCTTCTTTGCTCAGTCCACTGATTTACCAATCTTTTCCAGAAACTCCCCCACAGACATACCCAGAAATAATGTTTCATCAGCTGTCTGGGCATCCGTTAGTCTTCAAATTAACACATCAAAATAACCATCACAATAGTTGTATGTGGATATTTTGGAATTTATTTTCCAGTCATTTATTTATTCATTTACTCATTCGTTAAATGATGTTTTACTAAGTGTTTATTCTGTGCTAGGCACTGGATTTATCAATATGTGCAAGTAAAATGTAACTATTATAGATGTAAGTTGAGGAATTATGTCATATTTCAATGTGTTTAAAGACTGGACAGGGAACAACATGGCATCTCATATTCCTTTCATGCTTTTCTCTATATTGTCTTTCTATTGGTAAAGGGAGATTTTTTTTACCGATTTTTTTGAACAGTTGGAAAGTTTAATTATTAAGGGAAAACTGTGACCGAACTGACATCTTTGAATGAATGTTTCAATTTTTAACTTTTAAAGCAGTAGTTAAAACTGAATTAACCTGTTCAGATAAAAGCAGTTAATGGACAATTTGAGCATTAACTGGATAAATGATTCAAAGGGACTGCAAAATACCCAGAATACCTTCTTGTATTAGAGACTTGATTTAGAATCTATCTATTTAGCACTAACTTATCAAATGGGTACTGGAGGAAGTTCTCATGTAATAACCACTAGTTCATATGGGAAGGTCTTAAAAGTTTTAGAGACCATCTTCTGATTGAACTAAGCATTTGTTAGACTCTGACATGGTTTCAACCTCAAAACTGACTATGTTTTGCAACTTGTTAAAGATCATGAAGGGTGAATAGCTCCAGAAGTTTGGATATATTCAGAGAATCACTTCCACAGACTGGGAAAAACCCATCATTGAATAAGTGGCATATAGTTGCTGCTGATTTAAAAGCATATATGAAAATCAACTGAGTCAGTTTCTGTAATCTAAATAGCTAGGATATGATAACAGAAGGCAGTTCCCCACCAAGATGATAATATGAATATCATAGGACCCTTTAAACAATGACCGAGTAATAATGGATACTACTAGGGTACAAGTTTGCTAAGGGGACTGAAAATGTGCCCTTGGCCATCCGACACTTCCTGGTATACGCTAAATTCCCCAATTTGTTCCTCTGTTGTTAAAACATTTTATTTGCTCAAGGAATAAAAATGTCTTTAATAATTAACCAATAGTTGGTTCTTGGCATGCAATAAATCTGTGTGTCTGTGGCATTGCCTAGCTTCTACTTTAATCCACGTCAAACCATCAACTTTGCTGGGATTAGCATAGCAATCTCCTAACTAGTCTTTCTGCTTTTGCTCAAAGGTTCTGTAAACAGAAAAGGGATTGAGGCAGATCTCAATCGATTTAGAGGTTGATTTTTGCCAAGGTTGAGGATGTACTCAGAAAAAAGAAACACAAGTCACAGTAGGACCTGCATCCTGTGTGTTTTCCAAAGGGAGGGTTTTGGAAACTTCAGTATTTAAAGGGGAGAGAGCAAGATGGAGGGGATGGGAAAATAAAAGGAGGGAGAGTAAGCAATGAGGCAAGTGGTTACATTCTCGTGTGGCTCTGATGAGTGCTCCAAGAATGTACATTTTACTTGTGAAAAGAACAGAGTGGGGGAGAAGTCAATTACGTATTCATCTAGCACTCAGTGAATCTACATTTTACATAAGATAAACAAGCATGTGAAATTGCAGCTGCTTGCAAACAAAAGGAAAGAAATTTTTACATGACTCATAAGCTTAACATAAGCTTAGCTTAAGCTTAACTTAAGTTCCCATAAGCTTAACTTTTCCCCTTGGTTTAGTGAGTTTGGGGTCCTGAGATTTTATTTTCCTTTCACAATATCTTATAATTCAATTCTTTTTTATCCAAAAAATATTCATATGGAGATGGTGTGAAGTCTATCTTATCCCTGGAGCAAATGAACTCCTCTAAAAGCACAGAAATACATTAGGGGTTCAAAGGGTATCCAAAGAATTCAGGTGAGGCATGCTTCTCTCTCACCTTTCCCAGTGTCTTCTCCTTGCGTTTAGAATGGTTTTGATTTATTTCTCTATCTTCATATCTAATATTTTTTCCTTAACATTCACCAGGCATAATGTCTTCTTTCTGGTTCTCCCTTGAATAAGCCAAACTCATTTGTGCCTCTGGCCTTTGCCCTTCCTGACAAGCTTTGTACTTTTGAAGAAATATCTAACTTGAGGGACTGCAAGGATAATACCTTCTCTTGTTCAGACTCGTTTACATGTTCCTTCTTCAGAAAGATCTTTCTTGAATTTCTAAAGTGATAATTATTTATTCCATTATATACTTTTATTTTCTTTATAAATTCTATTGATATTTTAAATTATATTATTTATTTTACTTATTTTTATGTATTTATATTCTGTTTCTCAGCTCTAGAATGTAAACTCTAAAAGGACAAGGATTTTTACCTGTCTTGTTTACAGCTACACTCTCAACTTCTGGAATCACAATAGGAAATCAATACAAACATGTTTAATGATTAAATTATCTTCCAATATGAAAAAAAAAAAGACAGAGTTTTTTTTCAGGTATCTACATTGTATTTTTGTACACTATAGATACTACCATGCTCTTCCAATGATGCTGTTTATATACACAGTGGTCTCCAAAGACTAGAAAGGCCTGAACCTCTTAATTTTGTGGGTCCTAGTATGTTTAAAAATTAGTCAATGGCAAATGATAGTAATAAAATATGGGTTATTTGTGCTGTATTAAGAAATGAACACTTTACTCTTACAAAAAAAAAAGTTACAGTGACAGTATTTAAAATAATGTCAAAGTTTAAATTCAAGGCTAGTGAGCTCAAGGCCAAATGGCCCTCCTGCATTTCCCTGTTACAATGAATAATAAAGCACATCAAGGCATTATGGAAATGAATAATTCAGAGGAATTTGGTGGTTTTGCCTTCACCAAAGAGAAGAACCAAGATACAATTTTCTCTCATTAGTAGAAAAAACTCAGTAATTAGAGTTGTTCAAAAACAGATTTGCCTCGGGAGGAATGAATTTCTAGACTTTGAGGCATCCAAATCACATCCAACAGCTATTTCTCACAGCTATCATGGTAAGTAGAAAAGCATACACTAGGTGCTTGACTGGGATGGCTTTTAAATTTCCTGCCTGTGCTGACAGTCTATTAATCTAAAATCAGCTTACATGTTAAACAAATATCAAATTTACCTTATAATTTTTAACACTTTAACATTGGCTTAATGTCAAACTTTCTATATATATGACCCCTTGATTTTATTAGTGGATTCCTTCAAACTCTATGTGTGCTATTTTTAAAAATGGCAAACTACTGGGACTTTATTATTTAATCTAGCAAAATATATAGCATCTTCAAAGTTTACAGTGTGTTTCTATAGCAACAATTCACACATTGCCAGTCATTCTCTGTTTCTACTCTTAACAAAACAAAACTTTGAATGTTTTATTACTCTTATTTATTTGGTATATAAAGCAAAATTCTGTCTGATGTATTTTATACCTATATCGAACTGATAGTTAAACTTTTTCATATGATTAATTATTCCTCTATGCCAGCGATAGGCACACTTTTGCTGTAAAGAGCCTAATAGTAAATATTTCAGGCCTTGTGGGGTATTTAGACTGTTTTATAACTCTTACACAGCAAAAACAGCTGTGGACAATATGCAAGTGAAGGAGCATGTCTGCATTCCAGTAAAACTGAATTTATAGGAACTGGCAGAAGACTGGATTTGGTCAGCAGGCTAAACCCTGCTCTATCTATCATTTTAATGCTGTATTACATAGTATTCAATTGTTTTGTAAATCCCAATATATTTGCTCTTTGATTGAACACTTAAATTGTTTTCTCTTTTCCACTTTTAGAAGTAAAAATAAAATGTCTGGCCGGATAGATTGGCTTACATGTGTAATCCTAGCATTTTGGGAGGCCAAGGTGGGCAGATCACCTGAGGTCAGGAGTTCAAAACCAACCTGACCAACATGGCGAAACCCTGTCTCTACTAAAAATACAAAATTAGCCAGGCTTAGTGGTGTGTACTTAAAATCCCAGCTGCTTGGCAGACTGAGATGAGAGAATCACTTGAACCCAGGAGACGGAGGTTGCAGTGAGCTGAGATTGTGCTATTGCACTCTAGACTGAGCAACAAGAGTAAAACTCTCTCTCAAATAATAATAATAATAATGTTAAAAAATAAAACATAAAATAAAATGTTCTTTTAGTAAAATAGTTTGGTTTGCAAAATATTATGCTTCCAAGATTGATTCAGGTTGCTGAATGTTGTTCACTAATTCTCATTGCTACATAGTGTTACATCACATGCCTACGCAGCAACTAATTTAATCCTACTTTTGTTGAATACCTGCATTGTTTCTCACTATTGCAAAGGATGCTGCTATGAACTTTCCCTATATCCCTTTTGGTAGCTGTAAATAAAGGTATAATCTATATGTTAGTTGCTGTATTGTAGGCTATGCCTATGTTCACTATCATCTAGTGTTACCAAACTGTTTTCCAAAGTGGTTGTACCAGTTTACAATCTTCCCAAACATGAAGGTGAGTTCTAGTTGCTCCATATTTTTAACAATACATGGTAGGCGCTATTCATTTTAGCCATTCTGGTATTGCAAAGTGATTTTAATTTTTATTTCCCTCAGGACTAAAGGTAGCAAATGGCTTTTTAATGTTTATTCATCATTTGACCATTATATGTTGTGAGGTGCCTTTTCAAGTCTTTTTCCCATCTTTCTATCAGATGATGGGATTAGTAGAAGTCCTTTATATATTCTAGGTACAGTTTTTTCCCAGATATGTATATTTCAAGTATTACCTCACACTCTGTGGCTTGTACTTTCTTTATTTCAATAGCATTTTTGATAGACATTCTTACCTTTAATGTAATTCAATTTGTCATTTTTAAAAATATTAAGGTTTGTTATGTTATTCTGTTCAAAATGTCTTTTTCTAATCCATGTTAATGAGATATTCTTTTTTATTGCCATTTAAAATATTTAAATTAAATCTGTTTGTTTTGTTTTGTTTTTGAAACGGAGTCTCACTCTGTTTCCCAGGCTGGAGTGTAGTGGCACGATCTCATCTCACCAAAACCTCCAACTCCTGGGTTCAAGCAATTCTTCTGCCTCAGCCTCCCAAGCAGCTGGAATTGCCAGCATGTGCCACCACACCTGGCTATTTTATATTTTTAGTAGAGATTGGGTTTCTCCATATTGGTCAGGCTGATCTTGAACTCCTGACCCCCCGTGATCCACCCGCCTTGGCCTCCCAAAGTACTGGGATTACAGGCATGAGTCACTGTACCCGGCCCTGTTTTGTTTTATTTGTACATTTAAATCTACAATTCATACTTTATTAATTTTTCGGACATAGTGTTAGCTTGGGATCAAGATACTTTTCCTCCCATTCAGTTGACCCACCACCATTATTTAAAAAAAAAACAAATTATGACTGCATTGCTGTTTTCTTTATCATAAATAATGTTATCTTAAGACTATATATCTGTTACTCTGTGTGTTATAAATATTTATTCTAGTTTATCAAGATTATAATTTACCTTTTTCTTTTTTTCTTGAGATGGAGTCTCACTCTGATGTCTAGGCTGGAGTGCAGTGGCGTGATCTTGACTCACTGCAACCTCCGCCTCCCAAATTCAAGCGATTCTCCCGCCTCAGCCTACTGAGTAGATGGGATTACAGGTGTGCACCACCCTGCCTAGCTAATTTTTGTATTTTTAGTAGAGATGGGGTTTCATTGTGGTGGCGAGGCTGGTCACCAACTCCTGACCTCAGGTGATCTGTCCACCTTGCCATCCTAAAGTGCAGGGATTACAAATGTGAGCCACCATACATGGCTATAATTTATCTTCAAATTGATTGTGCATGTATGTTTCCACATAGAATAGTTTTAAACTTTAATTAATACAAATAAAACTCAGTTTTTTCATTATGGTGCCTACCTTCAAAAAATTTTCCCATAATAAGGAATATAAATATCTGTTCAAATATGCCTTTACAAAGTTTCTTTTTTATTCTTTAAATATATCTTGGGCAAATTACCACAACATGAGGTTACATTTGGTCAATAAAAAGTATTACATTTGAACTAGATTTTGCTTCTTTTATTTCCTTTCCTCTGTCAATCTAGAACAAGTGTGAGAGTGTGTACTGCTTGAAGTGGCCAGGGCTCAGAGTATGTGCATGCACCCAGCTTACACATGTGAAAGGGGGGAATGGGTTGTCTGGTTCTGGGACAGCTCTTCCTCTAAGTCTCTTCAAGAATATTCCAATGCATTGAAGTTCAGTGGAAGGAAGTGTTTCTTGATTTAGCTTCCATCTCAGTCTTCCCTTTGGTGTCGCTGATTCTTTGCATAACAATGGAGTGACAGGAGTACAAACACTGATCTGTAATAGAGTATTTCTGTGAATCATTTTATACCTTTACACTGAAACATTCTCTGTCATGAATAACTAGCCCCATTCAAGTCCAACTCTGGTTCTTCACATCTTCCTTCATCCATCAGCTCCTGTATCAGGTGTATAACCTGCAGTCTCTTACTGTTAAGAGTCTGTTCTCCATTTGAACATTCTTCTTGGTGGAGGGTGAAGTTTGAGGAGATACACTAGAAAGATGACTTAGGATCAGCTACTTGCCCCTTGACCTACAAGATGCAAACACTGTTTACCATGCCAAGTAGTGGACTCTCAGCTCTTTTATTTATTCCTGCTTCTTCTTTTCACGGTGGAATCTCTTTAGGATTCTCTTTTCTTGTGTATAGATTGGTTTGAGCCAAATAGGATCAGATGCGGAGCAGTGGCAGTTTATCAGTTCTGCTACTTAACATTTGTGCTTCTTGACAAAACAAAATAAAATAAAACACATGGTATTGTATTATTGAAAACACCCCTATCTTTAAGAGTAATATTCTGAAGAGGCAGTATCCTTCTCCATCACCAATGGGAATGACCTGGTATCAGGAGCAGTGCAGTCTCTACAAAGCTGATAATTCTCTCTCTCCTCAGTCCTGCAGTATTTAAACTGGATGTGGTGATGTGGGAGTTGATTCTGGATGGGCTATTTCTGTCAAGTCTGTAAATATAACAGGAACTTCATGCTAATTGTTGACCACGTCATTAGAATGCTTAAGTAGTGCTTCTTTATCCTAGTTTTGGACATTAGTGTATAATTGTCATAAAATAGGAAAAGTCCTACTAAATATATTTCTTTGCATGATATAATGAAAATCTAAAAAAGAAGTTATGCTCTGTGCCCTTTTGTCTTCTGTATTTTTACACATGCAGTTCTATCTCTCACCTTCTCATCCTCTCTTACTACTTTGCCTTGATAACTCTGACTCACCCCTCATAGCTTAGCTTAGATAACACCTCCTGTAAGAAAACATTTCCTGACCTTCCTCTCCATCATCATTTTTAGGTTAGGTGTTTATTGGTAGTCCCTCTACTGTCATCTACTAATCCATATAGCTTCTCTATTAGAGTGCCTTACATTGTATTTCTTGCCCGTTTAAAAGTCTGCTTTTCTAGTGAGGATCAGCTATATCATTGGCATGGTTCAGTGCAAAATGTAAATGGTGGAGGAGTCTTATTCAAAAATTATCAAGAAATTTAAAGCTGGCAACATCAGAGAATTAAACCACAGGCAGATCCCTTCTGAGCATGGATCCCTGTACATGTTTGTGAAGCTCGTCTTTTCTCTACTGAATACATTCTTCCCAGGTAACTACATCATTCCTTAGGACTTATTGTATCCCTGTAACTATCACAATACCTAATATATAGCTTATGCTTAAATTAATAGGAAGATGTTATCACTTTTAGCACATTTAATTATGTAAGAAAGACTAAATAGAATAAAAGAAAAAACTTGAATAATGATAGGATGTCCACATTTAGGGAAAGAACAGATGTGAAAAATACATGAAAGATTAAGTGGGAGTTGAATAATGAGAACACATGGACACAGGGAGGGGAACATCACACACTGGGCCTGTCAGTGGCTGGCGGGGTAGGGGAGGGATAACATTAGGAGAAATACCTAATGTAGGTGATGGGTTGATGGCTGCAGCAAACCACCATGGCACTTGTATACCTGTATAACAAAACTGCATGTTCTGCACATGTATCCCAGAACTTAAATTGTAAAAAAAAAAAAAAAAAAAAAAGAAAAAAAAAGAATGTTAAGAGGTAGAGTAAAAGGTTAATGGAAAAGGCAAAAATTGAAGTAGTGCTTGAAATATTAAAATAAACTTAGGGAAACAGAGGAAGACAGAAACTTTATAAAGGATTGTATCATAAAAAGGGACTAGAGAAAGTGACAGATTATTTTGAAAATCATAAACATCAAATGAACATACCATTTCAAAGTTGTACTCCTATCGATATTTTAAAGGGATAAATTCATGACTAAATGAATGTACTAGACAACTAATAGGCTTATGTTTTTGAAATAAAATTTTCTATGTGACAGAGAAGGGACTTAAGTAATATTGTCTCCTAGCAGATAATTATTATTTTAATTCACATTTAGAGTATGAAAAAGCAAAAGGTCCCCTTCCAGTACACTTTTCTCCATTGAGTTTCTTATTCTCCTTCTTGCCTGTGTCCAGGCTTTCTCCTAGAGATTACCTTTTCCCTGCAATATTTCACTGCCATTTCTAGATTCAGGTTATATATGTCTGTGTCTGGGTCAAGAATAGATGCTACTACATCAAAAAGAATTTCTAGCTGGAACATGCACCCTGCATTTTTCCTTGTGTTGACTTGAATCATACTTTATTTTCAATCTAGCAGTTCTGAGTATGAATAAATAATTCTCCATCATAACAAAAAGTATCTGAAATTTATTGTTTGAGATGGTGGTATATTAGGAGTAAATAAGAATTTCTTTTTTTTTACCTCTGAAGGTCATTTCCATTAAAATGAATTGCCTTGAGCTTTAGGTTGATTTTATTATAATATGACTTGACCCATTTCTTCTTTTTTTTTTTTTTTTTTTTTTAGAGACGAGAGTAGTCAATACATCAGTCGCGGAAGGCTAGAGTGCAGTGCCGCATCCCTCAGCCGCTGCAAGCTACCGCCTCCCGGGTTCACGACCATTCTCCTGGCCTCAGCTCGGCCGAGGTAAGCTGGACTACGGCGCCCGCCACTCGCCGCCTAGTTTTTTTTTTTCTTCATTTTGTTAGTAGCAGACGCTGGGTTTCACATGTTAGCAGGATGTCTTCGATCTCCTGACCTCGTGATCGCACGGAGCCGACCACGGGGGGGACGCCGGCGTCTCCGGGACCTCCCAGAGAGTGCTGGTTACAGCTTGAGCACCGCGGCCGGCACCAGAGGCGCATTCTTTCAATATTTTCAATATTTTGCTGGCTTCTAAAGGAACTACCTTGAGCAGCAGCCATGGTGATTGCTATGGGGTGTCTAGTCAGGCTAATTGCATTAGAACATCTACTGTATCATTTATTATCTCTGTGTCTTAAGTTACAAAACTTCTCTCTGTATCACTTATCTTCTATTAAATTGGGTTAAAAATAGAGCTAATATTAATAATAGCACCTACTTCACAGGTTTGCCATGAGAAATCAGTTAAGGCATATATTTTTTGACAAATAAGCATTCAATAAATGTTAGCTATCATTATAATCATCTTGAAGAATTTTCTTTTGCATTTTGTTCACCTGCCCAAGAACATAAAGCACCTCTCCTATAGAAAGCACATGGCTCTGTGCAGGCCTTTGTGGCAGCTGTGGTTCATTAATCTCATGTCACTTTATTCTCTCCAGTGGCCCTTGGGGTCCTGCCAGCAAGTGTCTCACTGACCTTGCTTTACTGTGCTGTCCCTGCCTTTCAAAATGCCTATATTCTTAGTCCCCTTTTCTTCCCCCAAGGTGTGCTTCTGCCCTTGTGAGATCCTTAAACATAATTTGGATCTCAAGAAAGTCTTTTCTGAATTCCATCTTGCATCTAACTCAGAGGTTATTTAACTTCTGGTCCTCTCAGTCTTTGAATTGTATTTATGTACACTTACTAACACTATATATATATATACACACACACATATAATATATATAACACTATATATATAAAATATGAAATGTCATATATGTAGGTATATGTGTGTTTGTGTGTATGTATATATATTTAGTCACTAGATAGACACTAGATTTTTATTTTTATTATTATTGTTTTTGAGACAGAGTCTTTGTTGCCCAGGCTGGAGTGCAATGGTGTGATCTCGGCTCACTGCAACTTCTACCTCCCAGGTTCAAGTGATTCTTTTGCCTCAGCCTCCCAAGTAGCTGGGATTATAGGTACCTGCCACCATGCCCAGCTAATTTTTGCATTTTTAGTGTATATAGTATATATATTTATATATGTATATATAATTCTTTTTCATCTATTTATTTTCGTGAAATAAATTATCATGTCATTGAGAGAAAACATGTCTTTCTTTCATCATCTCCAATCCATTGAAGAGCCTATTCCAGAGGATACTATGAAGTATTATAAGGTAACTTAAGATACATGTAGATAATTATTATAATTTTTTTACATTAGATATTACAATTTATTTTAGCAAACAAAGTCTAACCTTAACATTCCTAAATATTTTGCAGTAACCATTAAAGCAAATTACTGAACTTTAAGCAGTTTACAAGATTATTACACTTTTGATTTTGCAGATAGGGTAAAAAGCCACCGTGAATGCATCTGTTTTAACCATCTGGTAGCTTCTGTTATAGAGCCTTATCTCATAACTCTAAGGAGATCTTTGTTTTTTCCATATCGAGTCTACTTTTCTCTTTAATCCACTAGTTCACACTCAACAAATGAATGGGCATTAAGTCAGAAATTACCATGACTAAAACATGGTCTCATTGAACTGCTTAGATTGTGACTGATAAGTCTCACAGGTTGCTGGAAAATATTAATGTTATTTCAGGAAACTGCTGTTATATAAATTACCCCATTGTTGTATCCTGAATGGATTTCCAGTTGACAGCTAATTCTTCTAATGACTCATTCCAATTATTAATGCAGTTGTCTACTTAATAGAAGATTCATCTCTAAAATGGCAAATCTTGCTTCAGAGTAAGAGCCTTAGAGGGTAAAGTGGCTATACTTCCAAAGAAGAAATAGATGCTATTTATCTACTAGTTCAAGTCTTGAGAATAATGAAATTGTTACTCATAAAAGCTATTTCAACAAAAGGTCATCAGCTCTACTTTATTAGTTTAATGTATGTAAAATTATAACTGTAATAGAGTATCTTAAAATTGATTGACCTGCTCAACATGAAGGCCAACATTAAAATTACTGAAATGGTTGAACATATTATAGTCTAAAGATCAGGTAGCTTTGAAATTCCTCAGAAAAATATGAAAGAATGGTGTTTATATTTGTGTTTGAGTATATTTTATTTAAAAACACATATTTGCTGAGTGCCTACCAGCTGTCAAATATTGAACAAGGAGTCAGGAAAGCAAAGTAGGAATAATACGGCCTTCAAAAATCTTACAATGTAGTGAGAAAGGTAAATAGTTCAAGACATTTAATATATGAAAAAACATAGGATATAAGAATTCAAATGAGGTTATTTGAGAGCACAGAGAACAAACATTTAGTACAGTTTTGAAGGTACTGTTGCTGCAGAATAACTTTGTGTTATTAACCAAAGGTAATGTCTTGCCACTTCTACCATTGATTCTGTGCTCTAATTCACTGTATCTCAATAGTGACAAGAATCAAGCTGAAGGATTGCTAGATTATGTTGAATTACTCTTTTTATGACAGAGGAGGGCTCAGCCCCACCTCACACATTTCTGTTGCCATGGATTTCAAATTAAATGTTTCCTGATCAAAGCATATACAACCTTGTTCTATTCATCATCATTTTACCACACAGTCAACAGCACATATCTTTGATCTCTGTTGCCTGTGACAGCAGATGAGCTGCGCATGAATGATTAGAAAACACCACCTGCTCAGTGCTTAATATAAAGGAAAAATTGCGGCTGTGCTGTTTGGAATGGAAATTCATTAGTATAAGATCAGTATGTCACTTATATTCCCAACCATGAAAAAGTATAAGTTACTGAGTGTGTGGGATAAAATATTGTGTGACAGATACCTGTTTTCTCTTTGAGAATTCCCCTCTGAAGATGTCAAGGACAGAGTGTGACTGATGAGACCATTATAGGTCTTTCTCTAGACCTCAACAGTTGCTGTTTAGAGCAGGAAAATGACAGTAGTTGTTTTGAAAGTAACAATGTATCAATAAAATGCATGAGGTCCCCAAAGGTGGCCAGTAGATCTAAGGCTGTACCGATGGAAAGAAGGGGAGAAAAGATGGTTTCAACTCCAAACCCAGAAATGTTTTATTTACGTCTCCTTGTAGAATTGAGGAATACAAATCATGTGGATTTGCTATAATTTTTGAGCAAAGACAGTTCAAGGGAACCAATAAACTAGAAATAAACAGAAAGTACTAAGCATAATCACAATTAGATAGATAGCAAGGTAGATTTTTGTCTGCCTCTTCCGTCTTCCAGCTTGCCTTACTCTTCCCCCCTTAAATTTCTCATTTTGTTTAGTAATCTCTTCCAGATTTCCATGTCAGTTCTCCACAGGCTTCTTAATGCCATACAGTTGTATTTGAATAGCAGTTATTGTTTCATTAGGACATATAATAGAAATCTGGCCTTACTAAAATTTTAATGGTATGCACAGGCTTATTGTTGTAAGAAAGCAGATCAGATGCTACCAAGACTCAAATCTAAAGATAATTCAAAAATCAGTAATCTGTTTTCTGGTCCTTTGACCACCAGTTTAGCCCTCATAGTAATGTTATGAATTCGGTATCTGTGGTAGGCAGAATTTAAATAGGGTCTCCAGGGTTCCCACCCCTTGGTGTTCATGCTCTATGTAATTTCCTCCCTGATGTGTGAGCAGGTCTCATAAATAAAATGTAATATTACTCCCATGATTATATTACTTCATTTTTCATAGATGAAATTAATGTTCCTCTTAGTTGACTTATAAGTTAATCATTAGGGAGATTATCCAAGGTATGACTGTCCCCGTTAAGGGAGATGTTAAAGAAATTTGAAGCATGATAGATTCTTCTGCTGGTCTTAATGGAGCAAAGTGCTACTTTGTACAGGGAATGATTGGTGCATCTAGAAGCTGAGAATGGCTCCTGCTTGACAGCAAGCAAACAAGAAAATGAGGCTGGGCGTGGTGTCTCACGCCTGTAATCCCAGAACTTTGGGAGACCGAGGCGGGTGGATCAGGAGGTCAGGAGATCGAGTCCATCTTGGCTAACATGGTGAAACCCCGTCTCCACTAAAAATACAAAAAATTAGCCGAGCATGGTGGTGGGCGCCTGTAGTCCCAGTTACTCGGGAAGCTGAGGCAGGAGAATGGCATGAACCCGGGAGGCGGAGCTTGCAGTGAGCCGAGATCGCGCCACTGCACTCCAGTGTGGGCGACAGAGTAAGACTCCGTCTCAAAAAAAGAAAAAGAAAAAAAAAAAGAAAAGAAAAAGAAAGTGAGAACCTCAGTCTTCACCACCACAAATAACTAAATTCTGCTAGAACAGGTGACTTTGGAAGAGGACTCCAAGCTTCAGGTGCACTTGTAGCTCTTTCTGACACCTTGTTTTCAGCCTAGTGAGCCCCTGAATCAAGGAACCAGTTAATTTGACCAACAGAAATTGTGATATGATAGATTTGTGTAATTTTAAACTACTAATTTTATGAAAATTTTGCTATAAAATAGTAGAAAACTAGTAAAATGCCTTATTATATTGAGTTTATTTCAGTTACTGAAATGAGGAAACTAAAACTTAGGAACATCAAATAACTTGTCCAAATTCACATAGGCTCACAAGTCAAGGCTCTTTGCCCCAGAACCCATAATATTCGCATTTCCCTTTATTGAACAACAATGTCCCTAACAGACACTAATCCAAGAGGGAGAATAAATCTACAGGCTTGGCAGAGAAAGATACCAGTAGGTAACAAGATAGAAGCAGAGATCCTAAAACGTAGCAGTCAAAATGGAGAGTAAAAGAAACAAATCTGAGAGTGAATTCTCAGGAAAGAGGTATGGTACAGCAGTGGATATGCAGGAGTATGTAGAGTAAATGTAAAGCCCATTTACCTGCTTTAGTCTACTGTTGAACAACTTATCCCTTCATTATAATAGCTAGAATGGGAGGCAAAAGAAAGAGTTGTCACGAGTTATAAAGCGTGTTTTATTCTATTCAAGAGCATAGAGAGGAATTGTGGCTCAAAATGAACTTCAAAACAGTAATAAGAGAAATGGTACAAGTTTTAGAAAAAAGGATAGTGATTCGGAAATTTGAGAACAATTTGTAAATAGTGGAGCCAGCAGTTCTGAGGTATAAGAAAAAATACATGTAAATAAACAAAAAATATCATATAGAGATAAGATTTTAAAATAACATACTTGAATAGAGCCAGTATTTAAAACCATGCAACTTTCTCCTAAAATGTTGCATAAGACAGAAGCAGAGAAAAGGGACAAAGAAAGGCGTTCAGAAAAGTGGTTTGGTGGGAAGAATGTGGTAGCAAGACAATGGGTTGAGATAATTGGCTGCTGAGTGATCAGAAAAATATGAAGGTCCTATATTTGAGACTCAGTTCCAATAGAAGTTTAATAAGGAAGAAGTGACTCCTCTTCCTTATTAAGTGTTATTAAGTTCCTTATTAAGTTGTGTTACTTATCCACTGAACTAGAGTTGTGTCACTGATCCACTGAATTTTGTTTTTTAGATTGAAAAAAGCACTCCCATTGCAAATGTGTTCTTCTTAGGACTTGCAAAGGAAAGTTCATCACCCTCTCTTATCCTTTTACAAATTCAGGCATGCTGGAAATGAGAGAGATCCCAAAATCTATGTCTGTATCTCACTGTCCCCTCTACACTGCCCACAATAAGATGTATGTAAATCTATTAAAAACCACTCAAATGAAAAGCCCACATGCCATGTATTGCCCCATAAATAAATAAGAAAATTTTTATGTGAAGTTAGATAGTGATACACAGCTCTCCAAGTTGTGGCTAAAACTGCATGCTCCTGAATGACCTCCTAAGGCCCTTAACACAGAGATGTAGGGAAGATGTGGATGATGCATTGCTAAAGGCTGAAAATGCCATGTCATGTGACTCACTCAGGGTAACATTACCTCACCACCTGACAATTTATCAGGTTCCTTATGTCCTTGGCAGGGTGATAGAGTTTTAGATAACGACTTCTTAACAAATAAAAAAGTATAGCCTAGAGCTGTTCTTAGTGATGCATAGATTGTTTCCCTTAAAGGAATAATATACAGAACATAAGAAGGAAAGGTAAAATGATTAGAATAAATAAAATCAATTGGGAAGGAAGTAGCGTTAAGCCTAGATAATGTTGTGATTGGCTGTTATCAAGTTGATCACTAAGCCTTTTTCTCAGACATGGACTGACATTGATTTAGAGCCCACAGAGGACCTGATTTTAATATACTATTCAAATTACCCCAAATTCCATGCTTGGGATCTCACAAACTCTATGCTACTTCCTAAGATACATGTGAGCTATCTCAAATTTCTAATGAGCTAAAAGAAAACTTTGTCAGTATAAATCCTTATAGGTCTAAGAAACGTGCTTTACTTTTAAAGGAAAATTCCACAATAATCTTTTAACAAATGTGTTTGATTTTTAAAGAAAAGTTACAAAACAATCTTGTAGATTATTGTTCAAAACTATGACCAAAAATACTAATGACATGAATAAAACATTATAAAAATATAAACAACAACACAAACAACTTTTCAACTGTTGGGTAATACTCTATAACATGAGGCTGAGTCTTGAAAAATTGTACTGAATGTAGGAAACTGAAGATATCACTTTATAGGGTCAAGTGACATAATCTATGAAGAAAAGTCAGAAAACAAAAAGAACAGTGATGTTAATTTGATAATTGTAATATTTAATTTGCATAGCAAAGTAATTCTAGAAGCAGAGAGATTTTTCTGTGATACATTGATGTGCTAAAAGGATAGTGGTTCAGAACTGGCACTGTTCTGATATATCTCACTTTAAACCGGAGTCCCCAACCCCCAGCTGCGGACCAGTACCAGTCCTTGGCGTGTTAGGAAACAAGCCACACAGCAGGAGGTGAGTGGCAGGCAAGTGAGCATTATCGCCTTACTTTGCTTCCTGTCACATCAGTGGCAGCATTACATTCTCACAGGAGCCTGAACCCTATTGTGAACAGCACATGCGAGGGATCTAACTTGCATGTTCCTTATGAGAATGTAGCTAATGCCTGATGACCTGAGGTGAAACTGTGTCATCCCAAAACCACCTCCTCCACCCCCCACCCTCCTAACCTCCCTAACCCCATCTGTGGAAAAATTGTCTTCCACGATGCTGGTCCCTGGTGCCAACAAGTTTAGGAACCACCATTTAGACTACAGTATTTAACTCTGTCCTGAACACTTTTAAGAATACAGAGAGGTTCTATAAATTCGTTTCGACCAGAAAGATGAAGAAATTCCAACTCCATGTGAAATCATTGAAATAAGAAAAGATGTAGGTCTTATTGTGGGGATACAGATGCAATAATTTTCTTCAATAGATTAAAGAATATGCAGATTAGATTCTCATCATGGCTTTTGAAGAGGAAAGTAATTTACATCTGATAATTATTGGTACTAATTTTAGCAAAAGCAATACAAAAAAAAAACTTTCTTGTAAAACTGTCTATAAATAATAATTGACCAAGCTAGCAATGAGCATATCATTTATAACATTGTATAGACATACAATAGATAATAATATGCTCATTACTATCTTAAGTTATTGATAGTAATGATCACTTCTTAGGAATTCAAGAATTCCTAAGGGATTCCTTAGGGAGGAATTCAAGTGCTAAATGGGAAACTATTTAACCAGGTGACAAATTGGTGGTTCTTGGGTTGAATGTGGCACCATAATCTGTTTGTGCGGCTTTAAGATATTATTTTTCAAAACCCAAATATTTGCAAAAATATAGAATTCTGAATAGTTCACATGAAAATCTTAATTTCCAGCATCTCTTAGCATTTGAACATCAGAAAATCTGGCAAAATTACACTATGTTTTTCTGCGGCAACAACAAATAGGAAGTAAGGAAGTAAGGAGTTACTGCCCCTTATAGACAAGTTTTATTTTCTCTAATTAATCATAGATAGAAACATTCCTATAGCCACATCTCTGACTGTCAATTCCCATTTATAATCTTGCTTGAGCTACTGTTGTTACACTTTCTTCATTTTCATTACCTACATAGCTTTATAGGCATTCCAGTTTGAACTATGTTAACATAAGATCCCTTCTGACCTGAATTTTTTGAATTATTTATTCTGACTTGATACTAGAACTTGCTAGGCTCCCATTAGTTCATTTAAGCTAGTGTACATCTAGTAAAATGATCCCAAGTCATGAAGAATTAATTGCATAAGCAATTCACACAAGATCACTAACTCGGTAGTGACAAATCTAAAATAGAAACCCTTGTCTCTTGACTTGTGGTTTTTAGAAATTATAAATTGTTCATCTGATTCAATCATTTTAACAATTATACTAAATTACACTAAATAGCTAAGAAAAAATCATCAAACACATAAAAAGCCTAGAGTTCAATAAGTCAAAACTTTCTGCAAATTCATTTCCAAAAAGCCTTGCTATTAAAAAAAAAAATTCACAGTGTATCTTTACATTAAATAAAATGACCTACTCTTGTATCTTACATTACAATACTATCTAAACTAAAGATTGTCCAATGTCATTTGTGAATATGTAATTCCATTAATGATCAATTAAAACGTATTAAAAGTGTAAGAAATTAAAACCATATTAGAACACAATATATTGTTTAATAATATCATTAAAAAGGAAAACTCAAAAGCCACGTGCAATATATACCTCTCATTTGACACTGCACAAAGGGACTGGGTAGATTTCTTATCCACTTTAGTCATCACAGAAATACTATTAATTAAATATTATTATTGCCTTTATTTCACAAATTAGAAGACTGAGGCCTAGAAAGCTTAGGTTCACAAGTTAGAGTCAGGCAGTCTGGTTCTGGTAGAAAGTTACGTATATTAACTCATAATAAAGGGAACCTTTTTATTGTAGTTGAGCTAAACCTATCTACAATATCATCCCTACACAACTGTCCTTCTCTTTCATTTGTCTTTAATGTAATCTCTCAAGTAGAAGTGGTAGTAGGCCCATAGGATCATAACTGGGTGTATCAGGTTTATGGTCTCTGTGTTGGGGAGGAGTGAGGGGCATGGTAGATTGGTGGATTCAGAGTCCAGAAAATGCTAACAGAGACACCATTATATCTAGCATCTTTGAAATATGTTAGGACCTGGTTCTACGGCAACCTCATTTTGTGGTGACGTTTGCTGTATTATTCAGATACTACAATCAGGGTGTATTAGGTAGTTAGAGTTTATCTAGTGTGGTAACTTGAAACTCACATGAAATCTTTCAGAAATGTTTTTAGCCACTGCCTTGCATTTGATCAGAAAGAATCTGGAAAAAACTTTTGCTTCTAGTCATAATGGAGTATGGCAAGAAACACAGTCTCCAGGGTTTTATAGGTTAAAGAGAGGAAACCCTCCTGCAATGACAAATACAAGAAATAAAACAGCCAGTGCCAATTAGGGATAAGAAAAAATATTCATAGTAGTGTAAACCACCCAGTTCTTGTCTAATTTATGTTTATACAATAAGAATTATGGATGGATTATCAAAAGCAATACAAAAGAAAACTAACTATGGAAAAAGACAATACCACAATGAGTGTTTTCAAAACCAATATTTTCAATACATATAAAAGTTGTGAATAAGATTATGTGGAAAAAAATGAAGGCTTGAACAAGGAAATCCCATGTGTGTGTGTGTGTGTGTGTGTGCATGAACGCATCTACATGTGTGGTGTGTCAGGGGTGTTAATAACTTTAAACAAAAATCATTTAAATAAACCGCACAATGATATTGTCACCAAAACCATAAAAGCATTTAATAAAAGAGAAAAGGCATTTAAATTAGCCTTGATGGAAATATTGAAAATAAATTTGTGTAATTGTATTTAAAGTGATAGTACCTTCATGCCTTACTGTTGTAGAAAAGTAATTAAACAGAAATTATTTTGGGAGCTTGGAAGGCTTTAACGTGTCATCATTAAGGCTAATTTGAATATTGCTCAAAGCATCTTTGACCGTTGCTATTTCATACATCAGAAAGTATTCACTTCTGTGGCAAAGACATGTATGCTTTCATATTGGAAATTTCAGGACAGAAACAATTTCTCAATTAAAATAATTTTTCTAAGTCTTCTGGATGCAAATTTATTACACAGCTATACTCACTATACTCAGCGCAAATTAGAAATTTATAGTTCAGATGTAATCTTTGTAAATGACAGGTGATTTTATCTGCATGGCAGGACTTCTTTTTTTAGTTTTGAGTTTCTTTACAGGTTTGTCTGATTTGTTAGATTTGAATAAATACAAAATGAGAGAAAACATAACTCTGGATTTGCATGCATGTCCTTACAGAGTTTTGCTAGTGTGAAATTTCCTGAAGTCAGTGAAAGAGTCAACATGGACTTTATCTACTGAGATTTACGATCACATGAGGCTTTTTGGCAGAGTAGTGTCTTGGACACAGGCCCTGGGGCCAGAGTTAGAAACATGGTTCTAACACTAATTGGGCTTCTGGTTATTTAACCTTTCAATACTGTAGTGTCCTTATCTAAATATGGGAAACAATAAAACACCTCCCTTTATTATGACTTAATGTACATATAATTTTAACCAAGAAGACCAAGAAGAGAATCATGGTATATTAAACAAAATTCAGTCATATTGCTTGACTGTTGGATAAGGCGCTAGATAACAGGTAATGCAGATGCTCTTCTGACTTTCTGCCAGATGCTTCCTGTCAGGTCAGCAACAGGCAGAATGCCAGTCTGTTTACTATCTACATTACGTGCAAGTGCTACCTTCAGCGATGACATGCAGGTCAGGGAGGGAGGCACTTCACACATACATCTGTCCCCCTGTCTCCCAGATGTCAGGATGCTTCTACATGCTTGATGAAACTCATGAATAATCTGAGCTCAGGGATGAGCCCCGATTACTCATGTTTTTCAATTACACGTACTTTCTTGTCAAATGCACCATTATGGTTGAATTTCTATTTTCCTGACATAAAACACATCAAGTTTTAACATCATCCTATTACACTGACATTTCAAAAACATATCCTTTTTTAAAATAAATGTGATACATTTTAATACTTTTCCATGCATACTTTGCTATTTTCTTTCTTAGATTTGTAAAAGGAAAAGAGAATTTGCCAGTGCCTGTTTGCCAGTGAATAATTTAGTAATTTCAATGTTGTGACTTTTATTTCTTAAAGACAGAAGAGATTCTGCTGTAGATGTGATGAAACACATTTAAGTTATAAAGTTTTCCTTTTAGTTTCTTATAAACTAGCTCCCTGGGAAAAGGAAAGGATATCATTTTTGTTTAATACTTGCTTTCATTTAGAATATCTTCTAGATTTCAGTTTTGAGGAAATAGGCTTTAAGAAGTTAAATACTATCATTATTTTGATATTACATTTTTCTAAACCTGGATGATTAAATGAAGTGATCACCAGGATTTACTCATTAAGAAAATTGTATTCCAGAGAGTGCGACTTTTTTTTTTTTTTTTTTTTTTTTTTGAGCTGGAGTCTCACTCTGTCACCCGAGCAGGAGTACAGTAGCATGATCTTGACTCACTGCAACCTCTGCCTCCCAGATTCAAGCAGTTCTCCTGCCTCAGCCTCTCATTTGTAATTGGGGTACAAGTGTGCACCACCATGCCAGACTAATTTTTTTGTATTTTTAGTAGAGACAAGGTTTGACCATATTGACCAGACTGGTCTCGTACTCCTGACCTCAGGTGATCTGCCTGCCTTGGCCTCCCAAAGTGCTGGGATTACAGGTGTGAGCCACCACACACTACCCAAAGAGTACTACTTTTAATGGTGAGAAAATACCATGTCAACTCAAACTTGATCTGAGACTTTCTTTTATTGGATACAATGGGATTATGACTGTATTTTGAAACCTCAATCTGTTTGCCTCATCGGCTCTTTCTGGTACACAGTCAGTCTTTAGCAGATGTAGGCTGCAAAGCTGTTCTCACTATTCTGAGGGCAGGCAATGGTAGGCAGTCATGAGCCTGTAGCTAGCATATCTGGTAAAATGATCCCTGTCTTTAGACTCAGTGTCAGTGAGATCATGTCTGCCCAGTTAATTTTAAACAACAACCCCTTTCACTTTGTTACTTAAGACCTGAATCCATTAACATTTGCTGACTTTTTTCCAAACGTATATTTGTCAGAATTGGCAGAGATGAGAAAGTGTTCATTCATTAACAAATGATTGTAGAACTGGTGCCAGATATTAAAGGTGAAGCCAATTGAATCAAACAATCTCAAAGATATATCCCTGCCTTCTAGTGGGTAACACTGATAAAAAGAAATACAGTTAGACCCTCCCTTTCCACAAGAATCTGCACATTCAATCAACCATGGATCAAAAATATCCAGAAAAGAAAACAATAAAAATAACAATTATAACAATTTAAAATTGTATAAAAAATACAGCATAACAACTATTTATATAGAATTTACATTGTATTAGATATGATAAGTAATCTGAAAATGATGTAAAGTATATGAGAAAATATGAGTAGGTTATATGCAGATAATAGCTATATTATACAAGGAATTTGAGCATACGCTGATATCCTCAGGAATGACTATAGAAAATTATAATCCAGTGTAGCATGTTTTACTATAAATTTAAGTATAGTATATACACAAAGGAGTCATAGCAGTCAGGAAACATACAATTCAAGAGAAGTCACTACTATAACTGGGAAAAGAACAGAAAATACATATTGACTTAAAGAAAATCATGTTCTTATCTACCCATTTTATAACTTAGATATTTGATTCCTACATCAGTTATTATTGAGGATCGCGCCGGGGGTGGTGGAGAATGAACAGACACAAGAGACAAAGACAAACAGAGAACATGGCGGCCGCGCCTAGAGCCTCCGCCTCACTTTATTTATACTCCATAAACCCCACGTCAGCAAAATAACACAATGCAAAACAAACTTTCTACACCCAGATGTAACCTTCTGCTTAGTTCCTTGTCTCTAAGCTCTTTCTTATTTGTCTGCCTTCTTGGCGCCTACTAGAGTTCATTAAAAGTTCAACTAGAGATACTGTCCTTGACTACTGGAGTTCATTAAAAGTGCAACTAGCTAGAGATACTGTCCTTGAGCCTTATCTATTCTCAGCATATTGTTTTCAATGGCCCCTGCAAGTTATTGCTTTCCCAAGATCAGAAACTATATGACAACAGAATAGAGAATGATTCCAGGACTGCTGAGCTGCCTCTATGAAGTAGTTCACCTTTTTGAACTACTGAAAGTTGAAGTGGAAGTTGAAAAATGAAAGATTACTTTTACTTACAGTCTCACTTTATTCATATGTGTGTGTATAACATTTAACATTAAAAACTACCTATCTAATAAATATCTTTAATTAAATATGAGAAAATCAATCAAAATAACCTGATAATTCTGGAATTTAAGTCATTTTGATAGAACTTCTATATGGAATTCTTGTTGACAAATTATTCTATCTCTGGTAAAAGTAAGGAGAAATGTAATTCCATATCTAGCCAAATACTATGGTATTTTGTTGTGTTAAAAGATTTATTATAACCTGAAATGATAGATTGTATATCCTCTAAAAAATTGTTTCCCTAAAGATTTAGTGGAAAAACACTTTCCCCCAAACTGTGCAACTCCAAGAAAGTAACTTATTATTGTGACAAGTAGATCTATCAGGGCTACCTGCAGGACCAAGCTGCCCAGATTACTAATAACCTGTGAAATAAATTGACCATTCCAGAACTCCCTATTCAGTTGTAAAAGAGGTGGTGGCATCACAGGCTCACTATAGACTCTAGTTGATGCTCAAAGAAACAGACTTGGATCCCAAGGGCTTATTGAGCCGTGTTGGCATAATGTCCTTACCTCACAAACTGGTTTACAGGTCAAGTGTAAGACCAGCTTAAGAGTGTCTAAAAAAAATCAGCTGAATGTTCCTTATTTAGAAGAAGAATAAATTTAAGCAGAATGCTTGATTAAAATGATTAGAGATTGAACTCTGGAGTCAGCCAGATTTGGGCCTGGATCACAAGGCTTCTATTCACTAGATTTATGATCCTCAGAAATTGTCTGTAATGTTCTGAGTCTTGATTTTCTTAGCCCCCAAAATAAAGTTACTAAAGGTATGTCTCATAGAGTAGTTGTGAGATTCCATTTGTTCATTCATTGAATCACTATTTATTAACAGCTAACCTGTGCTATGCATGCTTATAGGCAATGTCCTTTTTCCTTTGTAGTTTGCATTTTAGTTTATGGTGATAGCCCATAAAAATTAATAAACAATATATGTCTAGGTTATAATATGTATTACATGTACTATTATTTGACAGACAGTAAATGAAGAAGATGATTTCAGATAGAATCATCAAGGAAGGCCCTATCAAAAGGTGACATTTTGTGAACAAGAAAATATCTTCTATATGACAAGCTTTGAGGAAAGTGTTTCACATCAAAAGAAGAGTCTATAAAAAGTTCCTGCTCACGCCTGTAATCTCAGCACTTTGGGAGGCCGAGGCAGGCGGATCACGAGGCCAGGAGATCGAGACCATCCTGGCTAACACGGTGAAACCCCGTCTCTACTAAATATACACACAAAAAATTAGCTGGGCATGGTGGCAGGCGCCTGTAGTACCAGCTACTCTGGAGGCTGAGGCGGGAGAATGGCGTGAACCCGGGAGGCAGAGCTTGCAGTGAGGCAAGATCGCGCCACTGCACTCCAGCCTGTGCAACAGAGCGAGAGGCCGTCTCAAAAAGAAAACGACAACAAAAATATTCCAGTGCTGAGAAACACCTTGGAACATTCAAGGAACTCACACATGAAACATGGACATTGTGGAGGAAGGAAATGAATAAGGGCAAATAGTTTTGAGAAATAAGATTTGAGAGTTAGGGGTTTTTGTAAAGACCATAGGGTTCAATTTAAAATAAATGAGAAGATATTAAAGCAATAAATAGAAAATGATAGATGTTTTCAAAAGAATACTTACATTATCTCTAGATTAGGGAGTCAAGATTAGAAGAAGGAAAACTGATAATGCCAAAATAACAGCGGATAAGACAAGAGATAATGGGATGTGGGTTATGGTGGTGGTAATAAATATGGAGGGAAGTACTTGGATTTAAGATACATTTTGTAGATTTATAGTGACAGGGCTAAACAATAAATTGGATGTGGGAGACAGGCAAAAGATACACAAGTCTGACCCCTAGGGCATTGTCCTGAATAATTAGGCATCTGCTTGTGCACCATTCTGAGATGGAGAAAAGTAGAGAAAAAACAGGTTGTTGGAGAGGATGCCAATCTCTTAAATTAGATATGTATAATTAGAAGTGAATACTGGGAATCCAAGTGTTATTGTCAAATAGGTAGCTAAAAGTATACATCTGGAGTTTGGATAGCAATCAGGGCTAAATGACATAACTCATAATGTATAGCTGAGTGCTTCATGAACTCAATAAATGTAAATTCACAAAATGTGAAATGTTTTAAAAGTAGGATACACAGAAAACTTTATACTGGGGAACAATTTTAAATTTGGCTTTTGGCAGGGAATGCCACTTCTACCTCTTAAATGCAACTGTTATTTAATTTCTCTAAGATAAATTGGGAAAGTTATTTTTAAGTTGTTCTAACCCAATCATATTATCTTGTCATAGTTACGTTTAGTAAAAGAACAACAGTGACAACTTTGTAAATTCAACGTCAGTATCAAATGTCAAGATATGGTGACTGCTTGGGCCCTAGTGTCAGAATAAAATTCCAATTCTGCCACCTTTTAACTTTGTCATCATGAGGTGGCTAAGAAAACACTCTGAGCCTCAATTTTGACACCTGAAAATGCAGATAGTGATAGCAACTATGTCTGTATTTTTATGATGATTAATTAAATAAGGCAATTAAAATAGGTATCACACGATGAGTACCTAAGAAACGTTTATAAATGCAAAGGGATGAGGTAAGGAATAGTATTTGTGATACATTAGTATGACAAAGACTGTCAAGAAAAATTATAAAACTATAGAAGAATATTTTAATTATAATTATAAAATTTATTATAGATTTTATTATTTATTAAATTTTATTTATTAAATTATAAAATTTATAAAAATTATTATTAAAATTAATGTTTTGAAAACAAAGCTCTTATGACTTCACAACACATACTGGGACCTTAAAAAGGGACAAATATTGTAGTCTTGATTTTCAAATTTACTAATAATTAAGGATGTTGAGCATCATTTCGTATACTTGTTGCCTATCTGAACATATTCTTTGCAGAAACATCTGTTCAAGTTTTTTGCTCATTTCTTAATCAGGTTGTTTGCTATTGAGTTGTATTTTCTTACCTATTTGGGGAATTTGCTTTTTATAAGCTAGATGGTTTGCAAATATTTTCTTCCTTTCCATTGGTTGCCTTTTCATTCTCTTGATTATTTCCTTTGCTGTGCAGAAGTCCTTTAGTTTGATGCAGCCTCATTTATCTAATTTTGCTTTTTGTTGCTTTTGCTTTGGGTGTCATATCCCAGAAATCACTGCAAAGACCAATATCAAGCTCCTTCCTCCAATGTTTTCTTCTAGCAGTAATACAGTGTTGGGTTTTATGTTGAAGTCTTTAATTCTTTTGAGTCAATTCATTTGCTGAAATTGAATCCCCAATGTGATGGTGTTAAGAAGTGGGGCCTTTAGGAGATGATTAGATCATGAGGGATCTGCCTTCACAATGGTATTAAAGTTCTTACAAAAGAAGCGTGAGGGAGCTCCTTTGTCCTCCTGCCCTGTGAGGGCACAACAAAAAGTTTCATGTTTGAAACAGAGAAAAGCCTTCACCAGATACTAAATCTTCTGATGCCTTCATCTTGAACTTCCCAGCTGCTACAACTATGATCAATAAATTTCTGTTGTTTACAAATTACCCAGTCTAAAGTATTTTGTTATAGCAACCTGAGTGGACTATAGCAACTTGAGACTATATTACATATATGTTTTTTCTGTTTCTTCCATCTTTCTGGAGAATCCTAACACACACATATTAGAATGACTATTATTAACAAACTGAAAGACAGTAAGTGTTGACAAGGATGTGGAAAAACTGGAGCCTTTGTACACTGATGCTGGAAATATAAAATGGCACAGTAGCTATGGGAAACAGTATAAAGATTTCACAAAGAAATATAAATAGAACTGCCATATTATCCAGCAGTCTCACTTCTGGCCATAAATATAAAAGAACTGATATCAAGATCTCAAAGAAATATCTTCACTTCCATGTCCATTGCCACATTATTCACAATAGCCCAGATATAGAAAAAATCCAAATTGTCAATTGACTTATAAAGAAAACATGGTATTCACATACAATGGAATATTATAGTCTTTACAAAAATGTAACCCTATAATTTGTGACAACATAAATGAACCTTGAGTATATTATGCTAAATGAAGTAAACCAATCATGGAGGAACAAATGCTGCATGATTTCACTTTTCTTTTTCTTTTTTCTTTCTTTTTTTTTTTTTTTTTTTTTTTTTGAGACCGGGTCTCCCTCTGTCACTCAGGCTGGAGCGTAATGGCAAACAATCTCGGCTCACTGCAACCTCCACCTCCTGGGTTTAATTGATTTTCCTGCCTTGGCATCCCAAGTAGCTGGAGTTACAAGCGCTCGCCACCACGCCCAGCTAATTTTTGTATTTTAGTAGAGATGGGTTTTGCCATGTTGGCCAGGCTGGTCTCTAACTCCTGACCTCAAGTGATCCAGCCCCTCGGCCTCCCAAAGTGCTGGGTTTACGGGCATGAGCCACCGCCCCCGGCCGCATGATTTCACTTATTTGAGGTATCTGTAATGGTCAAACTTGTAGAAACAGAGAATACAGCAGGTTAAAGGGCAGGTTGGAGAAAAGGCAGCTGGTTGCTCAGTGGGTATAAAGTTTTAGTTATGCTAGAAGAAAAGTTATCCAGAGGTGCTGTACATCGTAGCACCTGAAGATAAAAACATGATATTGTGCACTTCAAAGTCTGTTGAGGATAAATCTCATGTTGAGTGAACCCTTACCTGTTCACTGTACATACGTATTGAAACATCACTATGTACCCAATGAATATGTCTAATTATTTGTCAACTAAAATAAAAAAAAAATTCTTACCACAAAAACATAAACAAAACAAAAGCAAAGGTACACAAAACCTTTGGCCGGTGTTGAGTGTGTCTGTTACCTTCACTGGGGTGACGGTATCATCAGTGTTTGCATATGTGCAAACACAACAAAGTATACACATTCAATATGTGCAGTTCTTTGCATATGAATTATATCTTGAAAATATCTGTTAAAAATAAACCGCCAAACCTAACGTCTTTTATTACTATGATAATCTGGGGCATGCTCAGCTGTATCTTTTAGCCAGGTTATGATGTGGCAATTTTTCTTTTTTAGATTAATAACATCCGATTTGATTTTCAGCTCTTTGAATTAACCTAAAAATTGATTTAATCTAATTGATGTGCGATTACATAATAGACTTAAATGTTAATTCAAAAAAAAAATGGTAAAATACCTTTAAAAACATGGACAGACATCTTAGTAAAAAGAAAGAGTGGAGAGTCAGAGAGAATCTTCTTAGCAATATATAGTTAGCAAATAAGCAGCAGCTTCACTGTGGTGCTATTCACCATAATGAGGAGAACATTTCAGTTTATGAATTATTCACATTTTTCTGAAAATGAACTAAACATGAAAAGGGATGAAAAGGAGAAGCTTGCAATAGATTTTTTTTTAGAGCAAAATACAGCCTTGTGTTGAGTTTACACTTCGCTGTCATGAGAGTTCATGGAAGCATTACAATTCTGTCGATTTCTCTTGGTGAGGAGATAACAGACTTTCCTACTTTTGAGACTGCTTTTCATATTCCTTTAATTATTTTCCTTTGGAAAAGAAAGGCCAAAATCCACTCAAATGCACTCAAAAATTTCCCTTTTTGGGCCCCAACTTAATTATCAGAAATTTACATAAGCTGCTATTTTGTTATCTGAAGGCGGGGTTCAGTTTCTACAAAGTATTTTCTTCCGGCGCTTTTGTGTGTGGAATTTTGTATCTGAAGATCTTTGTTGCAGATGTTTCTCACACGGGCTCCAACAGAACTGAAAATGGTGAATTCGCAGTCCCTTGTTTCCTAATTCTGCTCAGATGTTGTTTACAGGCTCTCTTGCTATTGGTAGCTGAGCTTAGTTGCCTCAAGAACTTTGCTTCCTTTGGTCTTTGTCTGTGATGCTTATGTCATATTTCTCTTTCAGGAGCTTTTCTCACAAAGCAGTTCTCCTTTCCAAGATTGTGTGTCTACGTAGATTTATTTCTCATGAAATTTTCTATACCTGGGAGAATTTTATTCATTCAGCAAATATACACTATACTCTTATTACATGCTCAATACTGCACTGATTAAGTAAAAGAAAAGTTGACACCTCTTCTGCTCAAAAGTAAAAGCAAGACCTCTGTCTAAAAAGAAGAGAAAGTACAATATATGTTTGCAACTTCTAAGAATTTATTTTAAAGCTATACCTTTGACACTGTGAAAATGTATAGGCAGAACTGTAGAATATTGGAAACAACCTATGTGCCTATATCTAGGAATTAAATTCTGATAAATCCAAAAATAAAGTACCAGATAGCTATAAAAAAATAATAAAATAAAAAAGAAGGTGAACATGGTTGTTCATACCTATAATCCCAGCACTTTGGGAGGCCAAAAAAGGAGGATCACTTGAACCTATGAGTTTGAGATCAGCCTGGTAACATGATGATGTCCCATCTCTACAATTTTTTTTTTTTTAAAGTTAGCCAGGTGATTTGGCATGTGGCTGCAGTTCCAGCTACTTAGGAGGCTGAGGTGGGAGGATCACTTGAGCTCAGGAACTTGAGGCTGTAGTGAGCTATAATTGTGCTACTGCACTCCAGTCTTGGTCATAGAGTAAGACCTTGTCTCTAAAAAAAAATAAATGAAGTATGAAGTAGATCTTTCTAAACTGGTATGGAGGTGTGGAGTGATTTTCATGTTACATTATTAAATGAAGAAAGCGAAGTATGATACATTATTCATATTTCATACTGTTCTACTTTTATGAAGGAGAAATAACAGGAGGAGAAATAAAAAAATGAAAATAAACACACAAGTGTCTGCTCATTTAAGCAAAAATAAATGCTGGAGGGATAAACCGATGAACAATAAGAACTTGTCACCTACAGGGCATATAGAGCATGAGAGAGAAGCAGTGGAAAGGGCAGGGAGTGAAGGGAGGAGGTGAGTACTCTCTGAATATACTTTCTGGCATAGTACTGACTTTTTGAATCAATGTTTTACATACTGTAAATGAGAATAAATAAACAAAATCAACAAAGAGAGGGAAGAAAGTCAAAATTAAATACAAATGGAAACAAATTAATAGAAACCTATGGAAATGGTAGTGTGAGGGAAGAACTACCCCAGGTAACTTTGAAGTAGTTTTGGGACTACACGTCCTTAGGTTACAGGAAAAAAAAAAATCTAATATTAAACTTTAATATATAGTTCTTTTTTTGTTCTCAGAGGTATATATTAGTAATTCTGAAACTTTTACATATTTCAGAATTGAGCAAATATGTAAATATATTATGGATAATGACAGTCAGCTTTTTCCTATTAGATACTTTTTCCATTAAATATGGAAGGGAAAAGGATAAATAAATCCTACCATGTTGAATTGGACTTGAAGATGTCAGGGAGAACTCCTTGGGTTTAATATATTAAGTGTGTAGATAGAAAGACAGACATAGAAATAGATAATAGATGTGTGTGGGTATATCTGTATGTGTGTGTGTATGTGTATGTGTGTTATATTTCCTAGGCAGCAATGGCAATACTTGTTTGTATACCTTATTTTCTAAATACCACTCTCCCCTAAGAAAGAATCAAGGCTCCTTAGAGAAATGACTGATTTCATGTCAGGATCTGGTAAGGATAAATTGAATTTGGAATATCTTTATGTGCCAAAAAAGCATAGATGTCCTCAATGAATGATGGAGACATAAAAAGACTTAGAAGTCAGTTTAAAGAGACTCTAAAAAGTCAAATCTTGAATATTTTGACAATTGAAATAAATAACAGCATTTTTTTTTTTTTTTACTCTATTGAATAAAGTAAGCCTCCAAACAAACAAATAGAGATGGTCTTCATTGCACTAGAAAACCATCCACTAGATGTAGAAGGTATGATGCAATTAGAAAATCACCACTTGGCAATCACAGTAATAATTGATTCAGGCAAAAATAGTCAATAAATTCTGAAACTAGACAGTGAAAGTTTGAGGAATACATAATATTTATATAGTCTCAAAGTAGCTCCTAACAGAACATTTACTAATTATGAAGTATAAAGTTGTAACTTTATATTGGAGAAATCTGGCTGGCAGCCTTCTGGCCTAATTACGAAAGTTATTAATACAAGTAATGGTGCTACAATCAATGACATGTGCCCCTGACATGACGCATTAAGAATGTTCGTCATCCCTTCCATAACATTCAGAACAAAAGTGATTACCTTGAATTTAACCAAAAATAAGCATCAGATAAACTCAAGTAGAGGAACATTGTACAAAATAATTGCTCAGTAGTCTTCAAAAGTATTAAAAAATAAAAAACAGTTCGAAATTAGATATGATTAAGACTACATGACAACTGAATGCAACACATGACCTTAGATTTTCTTTTGCTATAAATGGCATTATCTAGGAACTTCTGAAGAAGGTTTATATATTAGATCAGGGTTCAGCAAACATGACTTATGAGCCAAGTGATCCTACTGCTTGTTTTTGAAAATAAATCTACATTGAGCACAGCCATGCCTTTCATTTACATATTTTCTCTGGCTGCCTTTGCACTGCAACAGCAGAATTGGGTAGTTGCAACCAAAACCGTATGGTCTGCAAAACCTAAAATAATTAGCTTCTGGCCCTTAACAGAATAATTTACTACCCCCAGAAATAAATATTGATATTTAATCAACATTAAGTTGTTTATTTAGCCATTGTAAACATTGTGTAAAATAAATCCTTGTTTATAGGAAATATACATGAGTACTTTGTGGGGGAAGGTAAAGGAATATCCTGTCTGCAAATTATTCCTCAGTAGTTCAGGGGGAAAACATATACACATATAACCTATTTATATATATGTATTTATCTTAGATTACAAGAAAGATAGTAAGGTAGGTAAATAGAACGATAGAATACATAGATAAATAGATAGATAAATGATAGATAGATAGATAGATAGATAGATAGATAGATAGATAGATAGATACATGCATGCATACATACATACATACATAACCATGGGAATGACAGAGAAAGAAGAATAAATAAATATCTTTATTAAAAGTTGTACTTAAATGTTAACATTTGATAAATCTGGAACTAGGGTGTCTGAGAATTCTTTGCACTATTTTGTCATATTTTTCATAGTTTCATATTTCTGAAACTGTCAAAAATATTAATAAAGGAAAGTGAAGTGGCAAGTACTTAGCTGACCATTTCCTGTTCTGTGTTTCTGCCAAATACTCCTCCTTGGCTGTATTTACTCGCCAACACTTTTCAGTCTCTTTTGTAGCTCTCCTTTCCTTTGACTTCTTATATCTTATTGTAGTTAGATGTCAGCAAAGGTCAACTTATTTCTAGGTAATCAAATAAACTTTCAAGATTTCACAGATTCTATAGGAAATCTAATGTTTATAAGATTTCTTCAAGTTCTAGGAGGGTTGTGGGAGTTGTGGGGAAGGGGGCTGGCTACTTTTGTAATTTCCTATACTTCTAAGTCTCCAGTGTTGCTGAAATCTCATTTCACTTATGCTGCTTTTACTATATTTTCTTTGTTCCTCTATTCTTTATCAACCCACACATGGAATTTTGCCTCCTTTCCAGGATACTCTAACAATAAAACGTCATGTATATATGTATATTAAATGGAAAAAATGTAAATTGAATATTAGACTTTCTTTACCTACTAAGTGTTCCCGCTATTTCACTATGCACTATTAGGAACATCTCAACACTTACATTTCTCATATTGCATGGCCTCTTCTCTTGAATTTTCATCCCTCAAATTCAATTTCTCCTATCTTATTTTAAAGAGTCACTACACTCTGTACTCCCAGCTCTAGGCCCCCATTTAGATGTGCATAAACTCATTAATGTCTCTGCTAAAAAAAGGCATCTTGATTCTGGAGTCTCATCCTTCAGCATAAAATTACAGGAATGTGTAAGTAGGTAAGGAGTACATGACGTTGTTGGAGTTATGAACAAACTACATACTTTTATTCAGAAAAAGCTCTGAATCTCATGAAACAACTCAGGGCTCATCTTGAAATGCTGGACATAGGAGGCACCAGCACAGCCACCTTTGTCTACTAGAAATATATATGATAGTGTTTAAGATCCTGGAATCTGAAGTCAGACTGCCTTTATTTCTATTTTGACTCCACTAGGCAATTGAGGGATACCAGGAAATCTGCTTAAATGCTCTGTGACTTCCTTTCCTCCTCTGTTAAATAGAAATGACAATGGTACCTCCTGCACAGTCAGTCACAATGTGACCATCTCAGTAGTTATGTGATAATGAAACCTGAAGGCAAACAAAGTGACTATTGATAAGCAATTAATTATTTAACTAAGCAATACTCCATGAAAACTATAGAATACTTTGTGGTTATTACATAGTGACATGGATTTTTATTTGCTGATTTGAAAAAAACATATGATTAAAATAATGATAAAAAATGCATATTTGTAGGTATTTGTAATCTATTTTTAATCTGGGAAGAATAACCAATATTTTGATTACCTAACATTAAGAAATAGGGAAGAAAGTTTCTCATTTTCACTTTGTATTTTTTCATACTGCTTAAACTGTATAATATAGTATTATTATTGAAGTAAACAAGGCAGTGAAATTATGAGTAATTTTAATTTTATTTATAGTTTACTATGTAATGAAAAATCCAATGTATGTTTTAGTTATATATTATGAAAGGGAATACATTATTAATAACCTAATGCCAGGAATTGGCTATAGATTGAGCAATGTGCTTGTGAGTTTTTGACTTTTACATAAATGAATGGAAATGAATATAGTTATATTGCCAAAAGAAACAAACAAGCAAATCCATATGCATACAAACAACAAAATATTTTGCAAAGTGTTTGGTACAGAATCAATGATGTATGTCTTATGACTCTTTTGTTAATTTTCTATTGTTTTATTGCTGTTTTGATAGTAAACCATTATGTATGTCAAACCTTGGAATATGGGTAAGTAGGCACAATATTGGACTAGTGTGGGAAAATAACCTTATTTCACATGTTAAACTTTCTGGAAGGAAGTAGCCATTAAAATATTTTTAAATAAAATCCTAAGTGACAATTTTTCCAGATAAAAGAAATGTTGTGTTTCATTTGTTCTCCTCCTGTGATGACTATTATGGCTGTGCTTGAGATCTTTACGAAAATTTTGTGACCTAATACTGAGGTAACTGGATCCTGATTATTTTGAGAAGAGACTGATTTTTATTTCTCTTTGATCCAGAAAAGAACCCCAGGACTATAAAGTCTGCAGAGACAAATATTGTAGTAAAACTATACTTCCCGTTTGGTACCCTGCCATGTTTACTCTGAGATAACTCAGTAAGCAACAGAGGCAAAACTAAGGTGGAATTTTCAAGTGGTCATTCTTTAAGGAGATAAATTGGAGATTCAGCCTTGTATCAGAATTAAATTCTTCAGCAAGTAATGGACCGTTTGTGCAGCAGCAGGTGTGTGTGCTAATAGAATGATTTTCTTTCAATTAGAAGCATTTCTCTGCAAAATAACTACAGATGCTGTTTACTCAACTTTTTAAAAAGGACCGTTAATGTTTTATAATCTCCTTTCTTCCCACTGTTTTATTATAGGGAAGAAAATGAAAATAGGTAGTAAACTTAAGGCAAATTTTGTTCCCTATAAAATATTCCATTCAGAGATTCAAGTAAGCATGTTCACAGCTGTATATACAATATTCACTTTGTATTTACAAATATTGTTAGGACTTTTTATCATACAAAATTGAGCATTAAAATCTATAGCAGAGAAAAATAATTTTGAGATATGTACAGATATTTCCCAAAGGAAACTTCAGCTGTCATTAGCTCTCACAGGTGCTGCATGAAAGAGAGAGGGGGAGTGTGTGCTAAAATTGAATCGAGTGCCTCCTTTTAAACTAGTCAATTTAATTCAAATATCTCATATGATAACACCCAGAATGGAAATATTTTTGGAAAAGATTCTTCAGAATTTACTATAGGGTCATCTTTGAAATTAAGATAAACTATATCTCATAGAAACTTTTGTCACAGGGAATTGACTTGATTTCTTGTTTGAATGAAATCTTAATCCATGCAATTTTGCTAAAAGGTGAAATTAGGTTGTGCTTCTTGTAGAAGCTATATGTCATCAACTGACTAGATTCTTCTAAAGATAGGCTTTAAAAAGAACTCTTGATTACAAGAAACCTGTAATATCTTATTTTTGATATGCTCAACTTGACTTCTAAGGATCCTGTATTTCAGGGCTTTCGATTTTTGTCTTCCATACTGGGATGATGAAGCAGTATCAATGCACCCATGTTACAACATAGCAGTCTTTATGAAAATAAGGAAACTTTATATTTAATTAGGAGGTTGAACAGAGAGATCATCTATATTGCATGACTCTGTATATTAATTATACAACATCTTTTCAGAAATATATAGCAGCTCAAGACTAGAAAACAAGTTTGGTGACAGTGTGCCATTTTTTAATAACAAAAATAAGCCTAACAAAACCCTGCCAGCTTGAGAATATGTCACAGTGGTCTAGATTATAGTGTCTTTGTACACATTAGAAATGTCCCTTACTTTGTCAAAATCAGGTATTCAAATGTTACAGCTTCACAACTGCCAAACAGATATTAAATCCCAATGCAGTTAAAATGTGTACACCAACTATAGCCATAAGCAGTGTATACACTTACCTACTGACCAAATTCTAAGGAAGAGGTTATTGACTTCTCAAGATGTGAATCAAAGGCAGAGTTTAATAGAGAGTCACTCAACATAGACAAGCTATGAAGATAGATTTTACAGCAAAAACTGATTGAAGGTTTTCTTCAAGTGGATTTCCTATATTGTACACTCACATATTTCTTTTATGATCAAGCATAAAATTATTCTTTACAGTTTAGAATCAATTGCCAGTAATTGAAGAAAACCATAAAATCACAATCTGTAAGGCCCTTTGACAGCTGCTGCTTTACTGTTGCATAAAAGAGATGACACACCCATCAGATTAAAAAAAAAATACTACTACTTCTTAACTGTATTGAAAGAGCTATGTCTGCCATTACAAAGAGAACGCTTACTTTTTATGGATTGAAAGAGTCTTTTACTCTATCACTGATATAGTGTTTTTGATTAATTATATCAGATGACTTAATACAAGAAACTCTGAAAACTGTACAAAATTTATGCCAAATATTAAATCCATATTACATGGGTCCTTAATGTTAGAAATTACATGATCGAGTCCTTCATTTTCAACACTCGTTCCAGTTCTTTAAGTGACTGCATTGTTAAAATGAAAATAATGAATGTTTGCACAACAAAGTTGTCTTAGATTCAATTTACTGAAAAAATATTTGAAAACATAAGCATTTGATTAAGATGTTTGATAAAGACATACTATTGTTTTATGGGCACAGCTCTTAGGGAGGCTCAAAAGACCTAGGCTTCCAAGTTTAATGCAATCTTGGTAAAGTGTGCGAGTCTCACTTTAATGATTTAAAGTCATTAGAAAGAAAAGGAAGAGAAGAAAAGAACATTTACTTGTAATTATTGTCTTTAGTGTTTGTGAAATACATGCAAGGTAGAAAGATTGGTATTATCCAAGCTTTTACAAACTCTTTTGATAGAATGCCTTTCCCCAACGAAAGTAAAGATGGAATTAAGCCACCATTTACTTAAGGGATCAAGCTTTATCTGTGTCTCCAAAAATTTCCTAGATGGAAACAGGGGATCATAAATTAATCACTTAGCTTTCTTCATATCCAGCACAACAGGTGCTCAAAAATGTTTCATGTAATTATCAGGAAAACTCAACAAAATTCTAAGATTTGAAGTACATGCAGTAAAAT
Organism: Rhinopithecus bieti; assembly: GCF_001698545.2. Lineage (NCBI taxonomy): Eukaryota > Metazoa > Chordata > Mammalia > Primates > Cercopithecidae > Rhinopithecus > Rhinopithecus bieti. The sequence continues at coordinate 578,993 of NW_016823861.1, read as the reverse complement.
ATTTCTTATAATACATATTAACATATCCAAAATTTTAAAAATATTTTTGACTACTACAGATAACATATAGTTGTTTGTATGATTATAAATTTTATGGCATTAGAATTCTAGAAGGAAAAATAACATTGAATTGGGTTCTCATGAGATAAATGAATTGTGAATGTGACAATTACATAGTAAATCTGGGCTGTAGGTAGCAAACATGGATAATTAAAGCTGAAATTTAAGCTTAATATTTGCCTTTTCTTCAGACGTGCTGCAACCTATCCAGAAGCTGTGCTTTATCTTGACAATAATGAAATGTCAAGACTACAGTGTTTTCTGGTACACGATAGATATTGAATACATTTTTACATAACCAAAATCTAGCATTAAGATAGAATAAGTTTTCATAATACTTTATGTAATACTTGGTTCAGCTAATGCATATATAACCCAGTGGGTTACACTACCTTTTAGTCTAATTAAATAGAATCTTCATATGCTGTATTCTCAAAATAAATCATGAAAAAATATAGTTCTGCATGGTCATATTATCCATCCATTTATGTTTCATTCTCTTATATCATTTATATTGTTGTTTCAACTACAAAAACTAAGGTGGATTTCCTTAAGTAGGGCAGTTAATTGGTTTGAAACTCTCTGGTCAGTGTATTTATTGTAGCTGCAAACATTTTCCTTATGGAGAAAGAAAGGAAAAAAAAATTGACTCTTGAGAGAAGCTGTCATTAAAACAGATAACCAGGGAAAGATGGTAAGAAAAATATAATTAGACATCAACTTCACAATCAAAATATAATTTACCTCGTTTTGATGGAAATTGTTTTCTTATAAAGGGATCTATAGAATTTTCTTGGATTCTTTTTTAAAAGGCAAATTGTTTGGTTTCAGCAGGTTTTATTGCTCTGTGTTTCTGAAGTAACAAAATCAAATACTGTTCTACTTTTTATAGTAAAAAAACAAAAGAATACTGTTCAGGCATGGTGGTTCATGCCTGTTATCCCCACACTTTGGGAAGTCAAGGCAGGAGAATTGCTTGAGCTCAGAATTTCAAGACCAGTCTGTGCAACATAGGGAGATGCCATGTCTACAAAAAAAAAAAAAGTTAAAAATTAGCCTAGCTCAGTGGTGTGCTCCTGGTAGTCTCGAGTAGTCAGGAGACTAAGATGGGTGGATTGCTTGAGCCCAAGAATTTGAGGCTGCAGTGAATTACGATTATGCCACTGCACTCCAGCCTGGACAACAGAGGAAAACCTGTCTCTAAAAAATAATAATAATAACAATATAATAATATTATTTTAGATAATTAAAATAAATAAATACAAACAAAATTCCCTCCAAAACTCAATCTGAATTGCTTGTAAAACTTTTGATTTGGTAAAACATTTTATGAAAACAAGTCTCAGAAGAGTCAAGACAATTCAATTTTAGAGAATTACACGGTTATGTATTCATGTAAAAAGCAAAATAAAATTACGTTTTGGGAAGGAGTTTGGGAAGGAGCACTTTAAAGCCCAATTATGATCCAATAATCATATGTGTTGGTTATATATGTGTACATGATGCAAACAAATCATTTTATTAAACAAGTTTTGACACATGCTAAGCTTTTTTACCTCTTCAAAGTTAGAAATGTACACAATATGCATATGTTAAAACACCCTCTCTTCTACCTGGGGTACTGATGGGCATTGTTTTTTAAGGAATCATCCAAATGGCCTACTCTCTTTATCCTGGAGGTTAAATAAGAAATTAGAGTAGGAAAAGTAGGAGGACTTTTCTTTCTCTAATTAGGGAATTGTATATTCTGAAAAGTTTGGTCTTGTCTCATCTTTTAATAAAGGGTGAATGGAAGTATTGAATTATCTTAATTTAATCTTTCATTTGGTAATCATTTTAGCGTAATGAAGGAAAGAGAAAGAAGTGAACAATAAAGACACAGGAAGAGAAAAAAGAGAAATAATGTAAATGATAGATTAATGTCTATAGCTATTCCCTTCATATGCATTGTTGTGTATAATCCTCATAGTGTCCTGGGTGTGGGTTGGGATTGGGTCAGATGGTACTGATTCCATTTCACTAATGAAGGAAATGAATGCCTGTGTGGTTTGCTAAAAGCCACACTCAACATTAGTGAAGGGCAAGAACCTCTAAATTCAAATCGAATTTGAAACCCCTTTTCCAGCATTGACTTTGAAAGTAGAAAACTTAGGGAAATGAAATAAACACAATTATTGTTTCCTTTTCCAATATTTATAAAATTGAGTTCCTACTTCATATGGGGTTGTGCAACTTTTATTTAATATAACAGCATTCTGCATCATTAAATATATATTTTAAGTGGTATTTTCACTCCTGTGTATAACTCCCTTGGATAAATACATTATATTATTTTAACAATATAAATAATGCTATAGCTTGCAACCTTATAACTCACATCTCTGAGCATCTCCCTGGTTAATTTCTGTCCTGAGAGTAGAATTGCCGGGTTCAAAGGATATGACTATTATAAAGACTTGTGATGCATATCATAAAAAATCATCACTGAAAGCTTACTAATTTTTCTTTCAGCAGCAATACAATGAATTTTATTTCACCAGCAATACAATGAAGTTTCACTATCACTGAATGTTATTTGTCATATTTCTCTTTTATGTATTCTTTCTTTTTAGAATTATCTGTTTATACCATGTGCCAATATTCTATTATAAATTATGTTAATTTTCGAGTTTTTATTTTATGTTATTTAATATACCTCTAATTACTTTCCTCTTATTTGTTAAGAAACAAAATAACCAGTTCCTTGAAGACAGTACCTCTCTGCCTAATATAACTAATATAACCATTAGTTATACTAATTAGTTACATATATAATTAGTTATATTAGTATACTAATTAGTTACAGTAATTAGTATAGCTAATACTATGCAAAGCACGTAGCAAGTACAAAATAAATTACATTTAATTATTTGGATAGTATGTTATTTCAAATGGCATTTTATGTGTTTATGGAAGGGAGGGCATCAGAGCATGACACCACATCACTCATTCATAATTCATTGTCTCATTTAATGTCAGAAGCAGAAAAAAAAAAGTAGAGGCTCTTAGGTTAGTAGTAGACTTTCTTGAGCTCTTTACTATATTAATAAAAATTATGCAATGTTTATCTTTCTATTATACAATAATTGTGACTTATCCTTTACAGTTTATATATTTGATTCCTTCTCTTTTACTGCTTACATCTGTAATTCAGTACATTAGAAGTCATATTATTTTCCAACATATGGATTTAATCTGTATCTAATTCAAACAAAAAGATACATTTATAAAACAAAGAGAGAACTATGAACATTGATATGTGATGGTGTTAAGGAATTATTGAGATTTTTTTTTTCTAAAAGTGTAAAAGTGTGTGTTTTTTTAAAATAGTTTCAATTTTTATTTTAAATTCAGCAGGTACATGTACAGGTTTGTTACATGCGTATATTGCATGATGCTGAGCTTTGGGATATAAGTGATCCCATTACCTAGGTAGTGAGCATAGTACCCAACAGGTAGTTTTTCAGCCTTTCCACTCTCCCTCCCTCCAGTGTCTATTGTTGACATCTGTCTATGAGTATCCAATATTTAGCTCCCATTTATAAATGAGAACGTGCTGTATGTGGTTTTCTGTTCCCGCACTGATTCACTTAGGATTATGGCCTCCAGCACAATCCATGTTGCTGCAAAGGACATTATTTCATTCTTTATTATGACTGTGTAGCATTCCATGATGTATATGTATCACATTTTCTTTAGTCAATTCACTCTTCCTGGGCACCTAGGTTAATTCCATGTCTTTGTTATTGTGAATAGGCTGCAATGAACACACAATTCTATCTGTCTTTTGGTAGAACAATTAATTTGCTTCTGTATATAAACATAGTAATAGAATTGCTAGGTCAAATGATAGTTCTAGTTCTGTTTTTAAGTTCTTTGAGAAATCTCCAAACTGCTTTCCACAGTGGCTGAACTAATTTACATTCATACCAACAATGTATAAGCATTCCCTTTTCTTCACAGCCTTGCCATCATCTGTTAATTTTTGACATTTTAGTAATAGCTGTTCTGACTGGTGTGAGATGGTATCTCATTCTGGTTTTGATTTGTAATTCTCTGAGTATTAGTGATATGGAGAATTTTTTTGTTTGTTGACTGCTTGTATGGTTTCTTTTGAAAAGTGTCTGTTCATGTGTGTTGCCTAAATTTAAGTATTTTAATTTGTTTATTTTTTCTTGTTGAATCAATTACCTTCCTTATATATTCTTTTTTTTTTTTTTTTTTTTTTTTTTTTTTTTTTTTTTTTGAGACGGAGTCTCGCTCTGCCGCCCAGGCTGGAGCGCAGAGGCCGGATCTCAGCTCACTGCAAGCTCCGCCTCCTGGGTTTACGCCATTCTCCCGCCTCAGCCTCCCGAGTAGCTGGGACTACAGGCGCCCGCCACGTCGCCCGGCTAGTTTTTTGTATTTTTTAGTAGAGACGGGGTTTCACCGTGTTAGCCAGGATGGTCTCGATCTCCTGACCTCGTGATCCGCCCGTCTCGGCCTCCCATAGTGCTGGGATTACAGGCTTGAGCCACCGCGCCCGGCCTATATTCTTAATATTAGACCTCTGTTGGATACACAGATTACAAATATTCTCTTCTGTAGGTTGTCTGTTTAGTTTCTTTTGCTGTGCAGAAGCTCTTTAGCTTAATTAGGTCCCAGTTTTCAATTTTTTTTTTTGTTGCAATTGCTTTTGAGGATTTAGTTATAAATTCAGTCCCAAGGCCAATGTTCAGAGTGGTGTTTCTCAGGTTTTCTGCTAGGATTCTTATAAGTTAGGATCCTACATTTAAATCTTTAATCAACCTTGAGTTAATTTTTGTATATGGTGAAAGGTAGAGGTCCAGTTTTATTCTTCTGCTTGTGGCTAGCCAGCTATCCCAACACCATTTATTGAATAGTCCTTACTCTATTGCTTATTTTTGTTGACTTTGTAGATGATCAGATGACTGTAGGTGTGCAGCTTTATTTCTGGATTCTTTATTTGTTCCATTGGCCTATATGTCCGTATTTGTACCAGTACCATGATTTTTTTGGTGACTGTTGCCTTATAGTATAGTTTGAAGTTGGGTAATGTGATGTTTCTGGCTTTGTTCTATTTGTTTAGGATTGCTTTGTCTATTTGGGCTCTTTTATGGTTCCATATGAATTTTAGAATTAGGTTTTTTTTTCTAATTCTGTGAAAATTGACTGGTAATTTGATATAAATAGCATTGAACCTGTAGATTGCTACAGGTAGTACGATATTAATTTTTCTAATCCAGGAGAATGGAATATTTCTCCATTTGTTTGTGTCACCTATGATTTATTTCAGCTAAGACTTGTAGCTATCCTTTAGAGATCTTTCACCTTCTTGGTTAGATGCCCAGGTGCCTGTTTGTGACTTTTGTAAGTGGGATTGTGTTATTGATTTGGCTCTTAGCTTGCATTTTTTTTTTTTTTTTTGGTGTATATAGATGCTACTGATTTTTGGACATTCAGTTTTAATATTGTTTAGATCTGTGTCCTCACCAAATCTCATGTGAAATTGTAATCTCCAGTGTTAGAGGTTGGGCCTGGTAGGAAGTTATTGGCTCAAGGGGGTAAGTTCTCATGAATGGGTTAGCACCATCTCCTCAGTGCTGTTCTTGTGATAGTGAGTGAGTGAGTTATAGTAACAACTGGTTGTTTAAAAGCATGGAGCACCACCTTCCATTCTGTCTTTCTCCTTCTCTGACCATGTGAGGTGCTTGTTCCCCATTTATCTTCCGCCATGATTGCAAGTTTCCTGAGGCCTCCCCAGAAGCTGAGCAGATGCCAGCATCATCCTTCCTGTACAGCCTGCAGAAAAGAGACAATTAAGCCTCTTTTCTTTAAAAATTACCCAGTCTCAGATATTTCTGTATAGCAGTGCAAGAATGGATTAATACAATTTTGTATACTGAAAGTTTATCAAAGTGGTTTATCAGTTCCAGGAGCCTTTTGGCAGAGTCTTTAGGATTCTCTAGGTATAGAATCATGTAGTCTTTAGATAATTTGACTTCTTTTCTTATTTTGGGCATTTTTTATTTCTTTCTCTTGCCTAGTTGCTCTGGCAAGGACTTCCAGTACTATGTTGAATAGGAACAGTGAGAATGAGCTTTCTTGTCTTGTTCCAGCTCTTAAGGGGAATGCTTCCAGATTTTCAGTTGTATTTTGTAATTCCTTAAGTGAGTTTTTCAATGCCAGAAGCTCTGTTGATTTCTATTTAAGATGTTTATCTCTTCCATCATTTTCTAATTGCTTTAGAAGTTTCTTTGTGTTGATTCTCAACCTTGTCTTGCATTTCATTGACTTTCCTTGCAATCATGCTTTGAATTCTTTATCTGCCATTTCTGAGTTTCCATTTTGGTCATGGGACATTGCTGGAGGGCTACAGTGACCCTTTGGTGGCCAATGCATTCAGAATTTTCATAGTGGCAGAATTCTTATGCTGGTTGCTTATCATCTGGAGATGCTAGCACTTCCCATTTTGTATTTATTTTCTTGTGGGTAGGATTTTTTTTATTTTTCTTTCTTTCCCTATAATATTATTGTTTTCATTTCCCTTCTCATTTTCCCTCCCCTTAGGAGTGTGACTATAGACAATGCTTGGAGGAGGGTCTTTTGGCTTTGCTTGTATAGCCTATTGCACTTCTTGTGGCAGGTTTTATATTGGGCTGTGAAGTTTGACCTACAAACCAGTAGATGGCACTTATCAGTAAGAACTAGCTGTGGCCAAGGTGGCTGGGTATATAATTGATCTTTCTTTACAGGGGAAGCTCTCTGTTGCCTCAGGCAATGGGTTGATCTATGGAGCACACAGTGGTCTGAGCTCCCTGCTCAGCCCCAGGGGTGTGAGGCTTAAGACAGGCAGGGCCAGACTGGGCAGTACCACCTGTAGGTCCTGTGATGTTAGAAACACACAAGCTCCAGTGCTGAGAGAGAATCCAGTGGGTGGCCACCAAGTGCTTTGAGGTGTTCCTAGGCATGAAGCTAGGAGACATCTTTAGCCCCAAGTCCCTGCATGGGTAGGGGAAGCAGTCTACATTCCCAGTTCAGACGAGTAGGTGCTCCAGTTGCCTGGAGATTTTTGCCTGGGCATGGAGTGCTGAGGGCCCCACTATAACACAGTATCTAGAGAAAGTGTGGGGTGGTTCAGGCTGGTAATCTGAGTGAATGGGTGCTCCAATGGCCTGGATATTTGTGCATGAGGTGGAGAGGGCAGCTCTGCTTCACCACAGTCTCTGCACAGAGATATTGGGCTAACTCAGGCTGCTAATTCAGGCTAGCTGATGCTCCAATTGCCTGGAAATCTGTGTGAGTGTGGAACAGAGGGACCCCTGTACCACAGTCTCCACAAAGATAGTGTGGGGTAGCTCAGGCTACTGGTCCAAGTGAGTGGATTCTCCAAATGCCTGGAAATCTGTCTGGGCATGCGACAGAGAGCTTCCTGTTTCACCATGATCTCCATGCAGGAAGAGTGGGACAGTTCAAGCTGTCAATTCAGAAGAGAAGTTTCTCCAGATGCCTGGAGATGTGCCTGGACATGCAGTAAAGAAGACCTCCTGCACCCAGATCTCTGCCCAGGAGAGGTGGCTCAGAGGTGAGCAGTTGATTTTAAATCCTGGAGATCTACCTGGATGTGAAGCAGAAAGGTGCCCACTGGACCATGATTTCTGCACAGGAATGGTGGGATAGCTCAGGCTACTGATCCAGGTGAGTAGGTGCTCTGAATGCCTGGCAATCTGCCTGGTCATGGAAGAGAGAGGGCCCCACTGAACCATTATCTATGCCTAGGAAGGCTGGAGTTGCTCAGGATGCTGGTCCAGGCAAGTGTGTGCTCAGCTACATCACAATCTCAGGGGGCACTTGGCAATGGCACATGCAGATCAGTTCCAGGTCGCCAGGCTGGTCCTGGCTTCAAGCCTCATCACCAAGGAGAAACTGTAGCTGTAGCAGCTCTCCTTCCCTAGACCTGCAATGGAGAGCACAATTCCAGTACCTATTGCTGAGGCATTTTCCACAATTTTGGTTGTAATGGCTGCTACTCCACTCTAGAGTGAGCGCCCTAATCTCTGGCCCAAGACTAAAATGCCTCTGTGGCCACTTGCCATGTTGCCAAAGAATGGCTGACTTTGTATGCACCCAAATTAAAAATGGCATCCTGCTCTAGGCCCAGGTGTGGAAAAATGCCTGCAGCTATTTTAGGTGTCTTTGCCTTTCAATGCCTCCAATTCTCTCTCCATGTTAGCTCCAGGGCTTTGGAAAATAAAGTGTTCTCTCTTGGCCTGGGTTGATTGGTTCACCAGTGGAAAGGTGAGTTACAGAGGGAGGCACTCTGCCTCTTTCACATACTGGGGCTTCACTCCTTTTTTGTTACCTGGATGCTGTCACAACGACTGTTTGCCCACATTTTCCTCCCTTGGATCTGGGTGTCCTCCACAATTCTGATGAATTCCCATTTTTCTTCTTGAATTAACTCAGAAAATTGATCTTTATACACAATCTTGCTACTTCCAAGTGGTTGAGGCATGCAAAAATCCTCTGATCTGCCATTTTAGGAAAGAAAACATCTTTTTTGTAGTTACATATTTTTTCATCATTGTGAAATATCAAGATAACCTGAGATTTTGGGAGGCCGAGGTGGGCGGATCCCCTGAGGTCAGGAGTTTGAAACCAGCCTGGCCAATGTGATGAAACCCTGCCTCTACTAAAAATACAAAAATTAGTTGGGCATGGTAGTGGATGCCTATAATCCCCACTACTCAGGAGACTGAAGCAAGAGAATCCCTTGAACTCAGGGAGGTGGAGGTTGTAGTTAGCTGAGATCCTGCCGTTGCACTCCAGCCTGGGCAACAAGAGCAAAACTCCATTTCAAAAAAAAAAAAAAAGACAATCTGACAGTACTGACAGTAGAATGGTGTATAAAATGACAAGAAGACACAGAAAACATCTTCCTGTGCTTCTAGAAAGACCTTATACTTTGAGAGATATATTTTATAGTGTAACTAAATAATTTTGATAACATATTAGACTTTTCTTATGAGTATTATAATTATTTTTGTATATACACATAGAGTGATGCAGGGACAAATCTAGGCTTCATTA
>NW_016823861.1:548581-567783 GCF_001698545.2 Rhinopithecus bieti | reverse complement strand
AAAAAAAAAAAAAAAAAGACAATCTGACAGTACTGACAGTAGAATGGTGTATAAAATGACAAGAAGACACAGAAAACATCTTCCTGTGCTTCTAGAAAGACCTTATACTTTGAGAGATATATTTTATAGTGTAACTAAATAATTTTGATAACATATTAGACTTTTCTTATGAGTATTATAATTATTTTTGTATATACACATAGAGTGATGCAGGGACAAATCTAGGCTTCATTATTATATGAACAAAAGTTAAAATTAAAATTAAAATTTACTTAAACCTTAATCAAATAGTAATTAGGTTTTAACTAATTTATCAAATAAGTTATGTCAACTCAAGAAACAAAAAATGTTGCACATATGGTTTAACTTATTTAAAGAAGACCTTTTCCTTAAGATACTCATTATTGTCATTATATCTTCTATATAAATATAATATAGAATATTTTATGTAATGTATTATATTAATATGCTAATTATAAGTATATACTTTTACATTAGTTATATGAATAATATATTATATAATTGTATATTATCTATATTTTTTATCTCATACATATATAATCATGTATTTGTATAATCATGTATGTATATAATCCTGTATTATGACCATTAATTATAGTCTAATTATGAACTTAAGATTATATTAATAGGAATATATATAATAGCATATATATATAATTTTTATATAATGAGGGGGTACATGTGCCCTCATTCTACTATATTTGATATAGCAGGTCACTAGCCAGACTCAAGCAGGTCAGGAGAAGCACCCTTCACCAGGAATGTCAGGCAACCATCAGGTGCCTGACAGGTCAGTTGGTTATTAAACCGTCTCTCTAAATAATAATTGGTCACAGCCACCTCCATAATAATAATGATAGACAGAGACATTGGTATCAGCAGCTTCCCAATAAGATCTCAGGAGTCAAACAAGTGGGCTCAAGCGTGCTTACTAAGAGGCACAATGGCAGAGTTTAACTGGTAACACTCAGCTGGTAAGGGAAAAGTGCCTCAAAGAGCATGTGTACATCTTCAGTAAACACACTGCACACGCAGCCCCTCCCAAGTGCTGGCAGCCATTGTGCATGCAGACAGCCCACATCAAAAGAAGAATCAGGGGAGAAGTAACTCAAAAGCCTGGAACCATGCCAACATATAAAACCCCAAGTCAAAGGGCAAACCATACACTTGATCTCTCAAGTTGCCCACTTGGCCCTCTTCCAGGTGTATTTTACTTCCTTTTGTTGCTGCTCTAAAACTTTTAGATAAACTTTTACTCCTGTCCTGAAACGTACTTCTCTCTCTCTCTCTTTCTGCCCTATGCCCCTTGGTCAAATTCTTTCTTCTGAGGAGGCAAGAATCAAGGTTGCTTCAAATCCATACGGATTCACCACTGCTAATACTTTGACATTTTGAGATTCTTTTCAGACCATCAGTTTCTATGCGTAAGGCAAGATGTGTCTCAGTCAACTGTTCTGGGGATTAAGGCATCGAATGAAGAGTGTAGCTGAGAGGACTGTAGCATATTTGGAATAGAGTTTGTCCTCGATCTGTAATGTAATCCAAGTGGCTCATTCAAAACTTTGCTCCACAGTAGGAAACCAATCCTCCAGGAAAATCTTTTGCACACAAATGTCATTGCATTTAACAGGAAAAGCCTTGTTTTGGGAAATCAGCGTTCCAGAAAATGCCAAATTAAATGGACAATTACTCTGACTTGCCTTGAAGATAGTTTCACATTTTAGGAAAATGGCCTGAAAAAGTAACTTTCGTTTAAAGAGAGAAAGCATCTGATAGGACTTTAGCACTACACAAATGCCACTACAACCCCAAATGAAAATATTAAAAATCTGAATTGCATGATGAAATTATGGCAAATGATTTGAGAAATAAGAAAGGAGATTAACAAGCATAAACTCAACTCATTGTCTTCTAAAATATTTATATATGTAAATATAGGAGCTCTTCCTTTCTTGAAATAGTCAAGCAGACAGAATTTCTCTGGGTAACACCATTGCTTTTTTAATTCAAAATTCCTGTCAAGCACCACAAATGTATGCAAACGTAACTGGCAGACAAGATTGTAACAATGTTTCATGGCTCAACTGCATATATTCTTCAGTGTACCAAGCAAATAGTAGGTAGAATATAAACGCATGGATTTTACTCATTTTTATTAAGAGATAATCACATTCACAGGTAAGGATGAGCTGAATAGTTTGTGATTGTCAACGTGCTATTTACTAATATTCAGATATTGCTTCCTCTCTAAAGCTTTCTCTGGTCCTCACAGACTAATCTGTTTCTGTTTTTTCTGCTCTATTTTAATTACATGTTTTACTTACATATCTTAATGACATGTTTAATTACACTATTTTTAATTCCAAATTTTATTACAAAATGTTAAATGAAACAAAACTTGGCATGTTCATATATAGTAAGGAATATTTCATGGAATATAAAGGCAAAGATACCAATTTTTATTAACATGTGAGCTCCATGAGATCAAAGATTTGTGTCTTGTTCACTGCTTAATTGCCAATGCTTAATGAATGAGAAGGTGCATCAAAAGACAAGCTGCCCACAGAACCCCTGGGATGTGCAAGAGAAAAGTGGATGGAGATAGGCAAGAAGTGAACTATTGCGACTTTAAAGAGTAATTAAGTTTGAGGGGAGAGAAGCAGGGTGGAAAGTGTCTGTCATTGAGGTGCTTGTCAAACAATAAATATGCAAACATTTGTTGGTAGACATCCTAAAAAAAAAAAAAAAATGTAGGGTTAGGGTTAGGGTAAAGGTGCCACAGAACAAAAATGCTCTGGGCTTAATGGTTTTGCTGAGACCATTCTCTGAGACTTTGATGCTTTAGCATTTGGATTGTTAGCTTTATTCATGGAAAAAAGACAGAAGCGTCCGGACAATTTATATTTTTTAAGATAATAAGGTAGTATGAATCAACAAAGATGTCCTCATACACATAACTCACTGGAGCAGTTTGCTCTTCCCTGATAGGTCCTTTTTGAATCAAGTTCTTCATTTTGTACTACAGAATTAAGTTCTCAAATGTAGCCCACTTGGCTCTGCTGTTTTTTGTTTGTTTGTTTTGTTTTCTTAAATGCAATTTCCTTTGCATTGTAACTGGACCCAGGTTCTGCTGCTTGCCGCTTGAAAGCCAGACACAAGACGTAAGGATTGGTGGGAGCAGAAGCAGGTTCAACTGGAGAGCAAGCAAACTGAGAAGATGGCAAATTAGCATTCTAAAGTACCATCTTAAATTTTAAAATTTACCAAAGGGTTTTTATCATTAGATATTTAAGATTTTCTCATTGTAAAATAATAGGGCAATAAATACTTTTCATGAATACAATTTTCTCTTTTTTAGAATATCTCCCCTCTTAAGTAAATTATCATATCTACAAGCAAATACGTTTTCAAAAAACAAAGGAATTTCACAAAAATCTAAAACCTTTTTCCAATACTTTTAGCATATTTTCAACCACTAACCAAAATAATTGTAACTATTTACACTATTAACAGTAATATATGAATTTTAGTATACTCTAGAAAGCAGATAGCAGTGTTATTTTACATTTTTTATTAATTTTATAGGTGTTTCATTATTCTTTTATTTGTGTTTTCTTAATGTAAACTCTAGTTGTTAAATATATTTTGCTATATTCAATATTAGTTGTATCTCTTCTTATGGAAACAGTCATGTTATGTCATGTGTCTATTAAATTTATTAATGATATTTTTAATGCTTAATTTGAAATCAGAAATCTAAGATAATAAGGTTTTCTCTATTTCCTATAAACACATTTACCTTAGCACAGTTTTTTATAACTTTATTCATGTTATTTACATGAAAACAATATTTTATTTGCATATAGATGTATGTATTGTTCATTTCCTTTGACTAATTATTTCTTATTTCAAATATGTGAATTTCTATTAAAGATTAGTTTTACAAGCACAGGTATATTTATTAATTTATTTAAGAAATGGGGTTTTCTCTATTACATTTCCTATAAACATATTTACCTTAGTACAGGTTTTTTATAACTTTAGTAATATCATTTACATTAAAACAATATTTTATTTGCATATAGATGTATGTATTGTTCATTTCCCTTGAGGAATTATTTCATATTTCAAATACATAAATGTCTATAAAAATTAGTTTTAGAAACATAGATATATTTATTAATTTATTTTTTTAAGAAAAGGGATCTGGCTATATTGGTCAGTCTAGTCTTGAACTCCTGGCCTCAAACAGTCCTGGAACCCTGGACTCTCAAATTGCTGTTATCACCATACCTGGTCACACAGATATATTTAACTTTATCCTAAAAAAAATACTAGCTCTGTTTTTTGTTTTTTGTTTTTGTTTTGTTTTGTTTTTTGGTATAAATTACACTCAGATGTGATTCCATTGCAACACCCCTATTTTTTTAGAAGAGGCATTAAATCATGTACTATCATAAAGTTCCTTTTGTGCTCTCCATACCTGGTAACAGCTCAGGCTTTTCTTAGATCTATTGAATGACTTACTCACCTACACAGCATGAAAGAAATAAAGATTATGGGCAGAGATTTACTGTAGATATCAGAAAAGATCAGCGGAGGGTGATTTATAGTTATTTGATGAGTGAAATGGGAAAATGAGAATAGGCAATTCTAAAGTATACCTTTTTTCTCAAAACAGACAAACTTACCAGAGTGATAGATTTGCCTAGATGTGCTGGACATTTTGCCATAATTTTATATTTCTTCCACAGCACATCAGAGATCTAAATAAAGTCCTACTCCTCTATCTGGTATGGAATCCTAGGATACTCAAGCCAGGGAGTAGGTTCATACTCTATAAACTATATGCCTATATTTTAAGAATGTTGTATTTGCTTGGTTTAAACTACATCTATTTCATATATTTAGTAGCACATCATCAGTCCTTTCATGAGAAACCTAACACTTTTCTTCTGATACCTTTAATAACTTCTCCCCTGATCTCCCCATCCTGAGTTACATTAAATGACATTGTACCATCATTTAGGTTATACAATAGTTCTCTGGAGATTCAGTGTTACCAATATTTTGTATGGTACTTGACTCTATGAACTACCTTATAAGAACTTATACTCTTTATTCTTGTTTTTTTCTTTCTTTCTTTTTTTTTTTTTTCTTACTTGATAAACTTCTGGCCAGTTTTCAGAATCATTTTGTTTTGCATAAGTTATTTGCATGCTTATCAACATATTTGCTGAATTTTTACAGAACTTTTCTGATAATTCCAAGATCAAATAAGAAGTATCTAATTTTTAATGATTATTTCTGTGGCTAAAATAGTTTCAGTGTCATGATATCATTTCAATGTGGTTATATTCTATAATAAGCTTCCTTATTTTTTCAAGCCTTCAAACATAAATTCATAGACATATGGCTGTGTGGCAGTTCTACACTGCCCAAGCTTCAATCAGTCCATTCCAGGGGTAGTGATGCAAGGAAAGCGAAGTTTAATGATAACTTTTATTCCTCTAATAAGTGGTAGATGAAATAGTGACAGGCCTTAAAAGTAGAAAACACTAATTTTTTTCCCCAATCTGGTGAATTTTCCCATGCACGGAGCTCAAATTTACTCTACTCAGGGAGATTTTCCTAGAGAAGGATAAATTAAATTATAAAAGATAAAAATGTGATCCCATTACGTATATATGCACACACATTCAAAGAATTTTAAAAATTTATTTTAATACGGATGTTTTAAGTTACTTGTGGGGACATTCTTTTGAGTAGACATGCCTGTCCCCGTATCTCTGTCCCACAGTGGAAAATGGTTTATTGCTACACAAACTTTCTCAGATCAGTAACACTTGGCTCTGTGTGTTGAACCCAGAGTTAAGGCCCAAAAATCGAATCTTGTTTGTCAGTCACTTGCTCTGTAACTGAAGACAAGTCATTTTATGTTTTTATATTCTATGTAAAAGTATAATTTTCCAGTTTGACAAATAATGAGCTTGCTACTTACTAATGAGGTAACTATACTAAATGTCTCTGAGCCTCAGTGTCTTACTATCCCTGTTCAGTGGGAATAAGGATATACATTCAGCACATTTGTCAAGTAGTGTAAGATGTGACTACAAGAGTCCGATACACAATAGGTGTTAAGTAAATGGCAACTTCCATAGCATTACACACATATAACATAATATACACAGAGAATACACATACTTTAAAAGACAAAAATATCACACAACAAATGGTGGGTCAGTATGCAAGGAAAAAATAATGTTTTAGAATAATATTTTAAAATGTTTGAACTTGCAATATGCCCTGCTTAAGCCTGTAAGATTTCTCTCAAAGCATCATTATTGTACACTGTAATTTAGTTCGGTTTCTGTAGTTTTAAAATAAATCCTTGCCATCCACCAATTTTAATGTTGGAATGTAATCTGAAAGCATTTTATCTGAACTGTAATCAAGGAAGCTGACTCCTGATCTCTTCTCATATTACGTGGAAGGATGTTACTGTCAGTGTTGATGGTAGGATGGAGCTGCCCCACTTCTAACAGTAATATTCCTTACTTTATTTAATTCACTCTTCCTGACTTTTAGGGTCCGGTCTGTAATTCTACTGAATGGCAATTGATGCTATAAGCACATTCAGTCAGCATGGATGAAGCTGATTGTTTTTACCCCTCCTTTTCTGCAGTTATTTTTAGCAACAGATTACAAACTATGTACAATATCAAAAATCACTGCTGGATGTGTTGAAGTATTTTTATCAACTGCACTGCTGCCATTGTTTTCTCAGTCAATGTTCTTTCTTGGGGAAACTATCAGGAATGTCATGTTTTCGGCACACATTTTGTGCTTTAAGTTATTATCCAAAACTTTCTATAAGAGCATAATGTGCTTTAGCAGATAGAAAACAAAAAACCCCACAGAACAAACATGAAAAGTTTGTTGATATTTTTCAAGATAAATGGGGCATACTTTAATGATGATTATAATAAATATTCATCATGGTAAAGCTTAGAAACACTTTATTAATTTTTCTTCATCACACTAATAAATCTAAAAAGCATAAAATGGTTCCTATATTATTGCATTAAATCCTTATTGCATTATTGAAATTCCATGTAAAATAGCCCACACACATTTAAGAAAAATAAAATTTGAGCCTGGGCGTGGTGGCTCACACCTGTAATCCCAGCACTCTGGGAGGCTGAGGCGGCCGGATCACGAGGTTGGGAGTTTGAGATCAGCCTGGCCAACATGGTGAAACCCCGCCTCCACTAAAATACAAAATTAGCTGGGCATGGTGGCGGGGCCTGTAATTCTAGCTACTCTTGAGGCTGAGGCAGGAGAATTGCTTAAACCCAGGAGGTGGAGGTTTCAGTATGCTGAGATCGTGCCACTGCACTCCAACCTGGGTAATAGAGGAAGACTCTGTCTCGAGTGGGGGGGTGGGGATTGAGTAACACAAAGACTTATGGCAAAAGTCATTTTTTAAAATATATTTTGTCACTTCATGTGTTTCCAAGTTCTTTCACATCAATTTCACGTTGACAGAATCTCAGCCTTGGTTATTAAAAAGAAGCCAGACACAATGGCTCATACCTGTAACTCCAGCACATTGGAAAGTCAAGCAGAGAGGATTGCTTGAGGCTGGGAGATCAAGAAAATCCTAGGCAACATAGAGAAACCATGTCTGTACAACAGAGTAGCCGGGTGTGGTGGCATGCACCTGTAGTTCTACCTACTCAGGAGGCTGAGATGGGAGGATCACTTGAGTCCCAGGTTCAAGTTTAGTGGCTTTCATTGAGCCACTGCACTCCAGCTTTGGTGACAAAGTGAGACCCTTTCTCAAAAAAAAAAAAAAAAAAAAGCATATCACATATAAAATGATATGAGATGGCATCATTCTAATAAAACTAGATCAAAGTGTTGCCAGAGTTGATTTCTTCTGAGGCCTCTTTTCCTAACTTGTAGATGGTCATTTTCTCTCTCTCTTCGTATGTGGTTTTTCCTGTGTGTTCCTGTGTTCAATTAAAGAGGCCAGTCATATTGGATTAGAGCCCATTCTAATAACCTCATTTTAACTTAATTGCCTCTTTTTTTTTTTTTGGTTTGGTTTTGCTTTTTTGAAACAGGGTCTCGCTCTGTTGCCCAGGCTGGAGTGCAGTGGCACATTCTCAGCTCACAGCAACCTTCATCTTTGGGTTCAAGTAATTCTCCTGTCTCAGCTTTCCGAGCAGCTGGGATTACAGACATGTACCACCATATCCAGCTAATTTTTGTGTTTTTAGTAGAGACAGGGTTCACCATGTTGGCCAGGCTAGTCTTGAATTCCTGACGTTCAATGATCCACTCACCTCGGCCTCCCAAAGTGCTGGGATTACAGGCGTGAGCCGCTGCACCCAGTCACTTAATTGCCTCTTTAAAGATCTAATCTTTAAACATAGTTATATTCTAAGGTACTGGGAGTTAAGTCTTCAACATACGAATTTTTAGGGAATACAACTCATAAGAATATGTAATATTCTAGTAATAGTAATAATAATAATAAAAGACAAAAAATGTGTCATTATAACCTGGACTGCATTGCTCTCTCTCATTAGAGAACCCTAACCTTCTCAGGAATGTCCCAATATTCAGCTATAAAACTGTATTTCCCAGATTGCCTGGCACTGAGAAGTGATTGTTTGATCCAACTCTGCACAATGGATTTTAAATGAAATTGTTGGGAAAGACCACTGTGGCCGCTGACAGACAGTACCCGCGTCTACGGGTATGCCTCTGTGGGCATTTGTCCTTTTACCCCTCCGTGATTTCCAGCAGCCACTCCGAAGAAAAAAGTGGCAAGCTACAATATTCCTTGTATTGCTGGTTTGTGGACTTATTTTATGTGGAGAAAAACATATTGTATGTAAGCCATTATTATTCAGGGTTCTATTATATGAACTAAAATGAATCCTTTTTAATATGGAGAATTTAAGGAAAAAGACACCTGAGATGATAAGCATTCGCTAAGAAATGGTTCAATTGTTTTTTCATATGAAGGGGGCCTAATGACATTATAATCAAGATCAATAGTAGAAATTAAGATATAATTAACATCTTCTGGCCTTTGAAAATTTTCACATGACATATGTCTGGGCATTTCTATAGTAGTATCATGGAAAAATTTTTATAATTGACTTCTGAAAATGAATTTATATATAAAGTTAACATTAATTAATGAAAATGATTCTGCAGAAGAGACGAGCCTATTTCAATATCATCTTTGGCTCATAAGCATGAATGACACTGATACATTTTACAATTACTATGATCTGAATAATTCCACTCTCGTGAATTCACTACATTTAGCCCACGTGTCATGTAAAAATAAGTCAGGACAATTGATGTTGCTAAAGAATTATGTAATGGAAGCTCTAGTCAGTAATTTTAGAGAATAGCCATATAGGGTCATTTAATACAAACTTTTATCATGACTCTTTATTTTGGAAGTATATGTAATGGTATGTACAGATCACTCTTTCTAAGTGGATTTTCATATTTAAAATATATAGGAGTCCATGTAAGGCAAAATGTAAAGTATATATAGTTATATATCTGAGTACATTTTACATGCAAGATATAGTTACATAGTGATTACATATCAAGTGCAAGACTTGTAATAATAGGTGCTTTGAAATTTGTAATTAAATTTTGACAAATTTATGCTATACTTCATTTTCCTTCACAGTGTATATGGTAGTATATCAAGTCTTTCATGCATAAAGCTAAAATATTTACTCAACCTCTAAGTGAATAAGTAGATAACCTACACTTGCCTTTTTGGGGAGATTCAAACCTTCTTTTTCTAGTCCTTCAATCCTCTATGTTGCTTCAAAGGAATGAGTCAGAATCCAGGGGAAAATGCCCTACTGCTAAGAAGGACATATATTGTAAAATTTGAAGACACCATTATTGTCTAGATTTCTAAGGGCGAGAATTTTAATAGATTTTATAGATCAACATGCCTTGAACATGATGTTTTACACCCCTCTCTGACATTTACACTGATTAAGTCATTGAGTAGAGGCAATTCCCCCATTCTATACATAAGAGAAGACCCAATACTTAATTCGTCCTCTCTCCCTTCTTTCTCATTTACACACACACGTAAACCTAACTTAAGTCTCCTCCTCCACAAAACAAAATAATAAAAAAACAAAATTGTAATAACCTTGACAAGAATAAAAATTAAAAACTACCCCATGCACAGAAGTAATGTTACTTAGATACTTTCCCTGATTTAAGAAGGCCTTGAGTCTACATCCTAAGACAGCCAGCATCAAGATATTGAGGCATATCTCCTCTCTCCTCCCTGTATGTTTGGAGAGCAGGACTCGGCTGCACAGGCCTACTTAAGTAGAGAGATGTTGAAATAATCCACTCCAGTCTAGCCTACTGGATTGCATTACTGGCTGTTGAGGCCAAAGTCCCAAATAATATGTAGGGGTGCCTTGCTTTCTCTGATACGGTTTTCTACACATATTTCTCAGAAACTATATCATAACAAATGACTGGTCAGTAACAGAATTTTGTTTGCCTGGAGTTGGCTGGCCAGAATGTGATTGCTAAATGTCATCTAATATTTGTTCATATCAGCATCCTGTTTCATCATTCACAGCAGAGCCCATATCTGTTTGATTCTAAATTCATTGTCATTCATCTACACATTGCTATATACTCCATCTTTAGAGTTACAGGCAGGTTTCCAACCCTTCCTCTGTCTTTTGATGATGTTCATATAAAGTTCCCATGTTCTTCTCACCTTATTGTAGTCATACTTGTTTGAATAGGGACTTCTCAGACTAATGTCCATTACCTAACTATAAATGTCAAATGAAGTTTAGGGCATCTAAATATTCCCCATAATTGTCCAAAAATTTGTGATCTCTGTTAATTTAAGCCAAGTCAATAGAATCAAATTATTTTATCAGATTTTAAAGGGAGATCATATTCCCCTACTCCACATCTAAAAACAATTGTTCTACAAAATATTTAGTAATTACAATAATGATGATAGTGGAAATATAACATACTGGTAATCATTGTTATTAATTGAGGTAGTAATATGAGGGCTTTATAGAAAGTGGCATATTTAATTATTATAATAAACCAGAATACATTGTTAATGATCCACGTCATAATGATGAATAAATTGAAGCTGAGAAAGAGTAAGAAACTTTCTTACAGTGTCATCTTAAATAAAAGTAGTGCCAAAAGTGCACACCAATCTGTTCAACTCTCCTTGACATACATGCAGCATACTGCATTGATGTCATGGCAAAATAACTTGCAATGCTGAGTCTACACTCTCTTTCAGGACGGGTAATGGTAGCCAGCATAGCATACACATACACAGTATTACACTAAGGAAAAGCACTTCTATAATAATTGAGCTTATCCATGAATGGGGAGATAGTTTGTTCTTAGACCAGGGAACTATTTTTCTAAGCTCCATTAATTCCATAGCAAATTGACTCCATAGTCAAATGTTAGTGTGATTCCAGTTCAATTTGTGTTTTATCTTTTTAAAAACTGTAAACAATCAGATATTATTTTAAAATAAAGTTTTTTATTAGAAAGCAGTGACAATGTATATTAAAGTTTGATCTTCTTAATTGACTTGTATGCTAAAGTTCATACAAGGAAGGTCAGGATTATTGGCTACAGTTTTCACACTGGTATATAAAGAGATTGTTAAACCAAGCAAGAGTCACAGAGGTTGGCCGAATGCTGTATGATACTGTATAAGTCAGCACAACTCTTTCAGCTTCATCAACTTCACACATAAAGAATGATAAGATGGTGTGGTGCAGTGGCTCACGCCTGTAACCCCAGCACTTTGGGAGGCCGAGGCTGGTGGGTCACTTGACTTGAGGTCAGGAGGTTGAGATCAGGCTGGCCAACATGGTTAAACCCTGTCTCTCCAAAAAAGTAGAAAAATTGCCGGTGTGTGTGGCACTTGCCTGTAGTCCCAGCTACTGGGGAGGCTGAGGTAGGAGAATCCCTTGAACCTGGGAGGTGGAGGTTGTAGCGAGCTGAGATTGTGCCACTGCACTCCAGCCTGGTGACAGAGTGAGACTCTGTCTCAAAAATAAAATAAAATAAAATAAAATAAAATAAAATAAAAAAAAAAAAACAAAAAAGAAAGAATGAAAAGAATGATGAGATGGATTTTGTGTATTTTCCCTCCAAGATGAGGTAATGTGACTCCGTTACATGCTTCTTGTTGCCAGAGTCTGATGAAATGCATTATTAAGGCATTATATGACTTTTGTTTTATGCTATGCATGCGCCTAAATTATTATTTAATGAAGCAGCAACTTTGCAAGTAATTTAGTTTTTGCTGCTTCCTGTACTCAACAGCAGCTTACATTAAATGTGTATTATTTTTCTTTTTAATTAATTTCCTTCTCAACTATAATAGTATGCATATGGAGGCACTTCAAATACTTATCCTAATAAATGCCTTCCACAAGCATTAAATACGGTTGCCCTTCACTCTTTCCCATCAAGGATCAGCTTGTTACATAATAGACTAATTAAATAATTAAAAGTTTTAATATGATTCCCTGGATGAATTGTGGAAAACAGTATATTAGCAATCTGTTTATAGAAAAAAATAAATAAAACTAACAAATTTTAACTAACTAAAACTAACGCTACATCCTTAAACCTTTATTGAGGTTTCAAAATGGCACACATGGGTGAGTTTGGTCACTTTAATCAGGGGAGCCATTTTATCAAAGGTGAAATGAAATGTATGCTATTTTACTTCACAGGGCACAAATTTGACGATGGATAATAATAATCCATAACAGAGAATTATGAACATATTTTTAAATGGTAGAAAGAATCTTAGGGATTTCACTATGTGTGGCAATCCTTAAGCTGCTGAAAATTACTTTGATGGACAGCATTATTTTCTGAAAACCTGACCTCATGCTCTTTTTGTAATCCATTTTCTGCGGTTGATAAACTAGTACAGTTTTAAAAACCTGTGTGTGTGTGTGTGTATATATATATATGCATGTGTGTGTGTGTGTGTGTGTACAAGTGCATGGTTTCTTAAATGTTTCTCTTTTTTGCTCTGAAATTCTGTACAGTCATATAGTATTTACCGGTTACTAATTTTTGTACATACTATCCTAGACATTGTAGGCATGTACTATAACACATTCTAGGAAAGTTAATACTCACTGAATTAAGAAACTAATGATTTTTAATATGATAAAGTAGAAGGAAGAAAAAGAAATGGACAATACTGTTTACTAAATGATAGATGACAAGAATGTGTTAGCTATTTCTGTATGTAAACATAAAGCATTTAAAGGCTAGACATTATCCACTGTTCTTAAGAAACCAACGCAAAAGTAAAAGAGAGCAAATTCTCTACTTACAAAGCATTTACTCAGAATGTCGTGTCAAGCTCTGGACTTGTAATAGTTTGACTAAAGAATCAATAGCTTCAGCATTAATGATCTGCAGCAGTGACAGAGGAAGCTCCATTGCTGATGTGATTCTTCAAAGCCTACAATGTTCTGTTCTGTCTGCTTAAAATACTGAGCTGTAATTGCCTATCTAGGGTCATAAATAATAAAGGCAGACCATGAAATGACATTGAGAAACAGAGTTTGTCATTTAAGATAGGGGTCAGAAGAAGATCTGGTCAAGGGCAACTGGCTTATAAAAGGAAGTGTGATCATCAGGATAAATGAAGTTTCTTTTACTAGAGATTCCAATAGACTAGAGACTTGCTGCTGTTAATGTGTCATTTATATCATACACAAAGGAGAATAAAATAGTAGAGAAAAAGAACGTTGAAATATTCATGGTCAAATTTCCACTGAATCTTTATTAAGTCACTAATATTGGATGAGAGTTCATCTTATGTATGAGATATTATCTAGTTTGCACTTAAATCTGTTTAACTAGTTATAAAGACTTCCATAGAACAATCTATCTCTCTGACATTGTCAGTAAATTAATGATTCCTTTGAATTAAATCTTCCTTAAAATAGATATGCCTCTACCTAGAAGTACATGCTCTAACCACATATATAATCTTGGTTTGAAAATCAAAGCAAAATTAAAATCTGAGTAATATGGAGTAAGAAAATAAAGCCTTTGATGTGTTTGACAGAAAAATTCTATCAATACATACAAATTAAATTATAATTTTATTACCTTTATCTTATACATATGTTGCATATTTATATATTTTAATAACAGCGTATTTCATATAATGTTCTCAATTATTTACAATAACATATTAACTATCCCTTCAGGGCTAATACTTTAAGAGAGAATTTTTCCCATGAAATTGTACCATTTCTTTTTTTTTTTTTTTTTTTTTTTTTTTTTGAGACGGAGTCTCGCTGTGTCGCCCAGGCTGGAGTGCAGTGGCGCGATCTCGGCTCACTGCAAGCCCCGCCTCCCGGGTTCCCGCCATTCTCCTGCCTCAGCCTCCGGGTAGCTGGGACTACAGGCGCCCGCCACCGCGCCCGGCTAGTTTTTTGTATTTTTAGTAGAGATGGGGTTTCACCGTGTTAGCCAGGAGGGTCTCGATCTCCTGACCTCGTGATCCGCCCGCCTTGGCCTCCCAAAGTGCTGGGATTACAGGCTTGAGCCACCGCGCCCGGCCTGTGCCATTTCTTTATAAGAAAATTTTAGTTAGTTTGCTTATTGTTTGCACAGATATAAACATTTAGAACAGTAGTTCTTTACCAGGGCTGATTTTGCGCCCTAGAAGACATTTGGCAATGCTTGGGGACATTTTCTATTGCTACATCTTGGAGGGAGATGCTATTGGTACCTAGTTGGTGGATGCCAAGAATTCTGCTAACCATCCTGCAATGCACAGGAATGACCTCCACAATAAAGAATTATTCAGTCAAAAACATCCATGTGCCAGCATTGAGAAACCCTGATTTAAATATATATTTTAATCTTCCATTTGGTTTCCAAAACTCCTCATCAAGTCCTAGACATTGTTACAATGGAATATCATAATAATGTACTATGAAGTCACATGATATGTGTGTTGGAGCTAAATATTCTCTAACTTATGATTGTTTTGACCTAAATGAAAAAATGTAGTTTTTATATTATAAAAATCTGGAAAGAATATTAAAATGGGCAGATTCATGTTGCCTTGGTGCTGGCGAATATTCAGCGTACTGCAGTGATCAGTTTCAAGTCTCAGTTTCTTTTTCTTTTTCTTTTTTTCTTTTAGAGACAAGGCCTCTCCGTCACCCAGACTGGAGAGCAGTGGTACGATCTCGGCTTGCAGGCAACCTCCGCCTCCCAGGCTCAAGCAATTCTCTTGCCTCAGCCTCCCAAGTAGGTGGGATTACAGGAGTGTGTCAATACTCACCTGACAAATTTTTGTATTTTTATTAGAAACGGGGTTTTGCTGTGTTGGCCAGGCTGGTCTTGAACTCCTGAGCTCCAATGATCCACTCGCCTCAACTTCCCAAAGTGCTGGAATTACAGGTATAAGCCACTATGCCTGGCCACAGGTCCCAGTTTCAAATGACCCCTTTGCAGGTCCACATCTTTAAAAAACCCCTAACCTGGCCATGTAGGTTATAATGTCATTGTCTCTTGATAAATTTGAATAAAAAGTCCTTTTATGAGTTAAAGCTAAAGAAAATGTTTAGTATTTCCCTTTCTGGAAAAAAAAGTGTTGTGAATATGAAATTTCTTATATCCTAATCTTTAATACTTAATGAAAACAATGTTTAAACTTTAAAACTACTTCATTTTCTGAAATGTGATTAAAAACTAAAATTCAGTTTGTATGTATGCATATATTTATCACTCTACATAGAAGAGCAGAGTAGACAAGGATGAAAAGTCTAGAATTAGTGTACCTGAATCGAATCTTGGCTTAATCGCTTAAAAGTTCTGTGAACTTTGTGAACATGTGTGTGCTGTCTCTGGAAGGAATAAGTAGTTATAGTGTGGGACTGCATCTGCTTGTGCAACACGCTGTCTGGCACAGGTTTCTGTCTCTGATGGGAACCACGTGGTGGAGAGATACAAGCAAAGTTCTGGAAGCCCCTGCTGTTACTGAAGAAAGTGCTACATGGTCACAGAGATAGAGCTATTAAGGCATAGAGACTGTGTTTGAATGCAATTTCTACTACTGACTAGATGGTGTCAGTGTGACATAATTCCACTTACTGAATCAGCTGAAATATAAACATTTAGAGTGTTTATATCAAAGAGAGTAAAAATTAAACTCGGCCCAAGATAAACATCAAAACATTACATCATGTCATTGCAGATTGACATGTTTTCACATAGATAATCCTAACATAATTAAAAAATAATATTTCTGAAATTAACACCAAAAGAGAGTTTGAATACAGGATAATTAATTGAGTTTCCTCCAAACAAAATCATGTATATATTATAAATAGTATAATACAATATAGAGAGAAAAACTGAATACAACTTCGTCATTTAAGTATATTACTTTGGAGCACAGATTTAAAGCATCAAGTCATAACTACAGTGCCAAGACATGCAATTCAAGCCTTAAGTGGAGCCTGAGAGAAAAAAAGTTTCCATAGCAAAAACAGGAATCTGTCATAAACTAAACAGCCAGAGACACTAGATATCCAAAAGACTTAGTTGTCCTGAATCCAGTCTGAAGTTGTTTTACGAACTCACTCTACCCTAGACCTTGGCTTGCATATCTACTCAGGGAAGGAGAGGGAGCCATGAGGTGAAACTCCTAGTCCATTTCATAAGGAATCCCTTGGACGCAGGGCTTCTCTGCACAGGCTGAACTCTGACCCTAGAAAGGGAAGGCAATATCATACAGCAATATCAGTAGCCCAAATAGTGTATCACAGGGCATGGCAAAGCCACAAAAAGTGGCCTTGATTATTTGTGACACCAATGGCCCTGACTCCCACTTGGGCTCACACCTTGAACTACAAAACGTGCTATTTAGAAAGTGTTAGAGGAGAAGCATGGTAGGCAGTGGTTATTTTATCAATGGAGGTTAGCGATCATGTGTTAAAATGACTTTATCTAGATACAAAAACTTTATGGATATGCCTACCTATCTGCCTATCTAGCTAGCTAGCTAGCTATCAATCTAGGTACCTTCTATCAATCATCTATCAATCATTTATTTAGCATCACTACATGTATACACACATATACTAATGCATACAGACAGGCAGACTGATTGAAAGCTAAAGGTTGTATCTATAAAACTTACAGTAAGTAGATTTAGAAAAAATACAATAGACTCTTCATATTTTCCCAGAAGGTAATGCATAGAGAATTTTGATTTTCTCGACAGTCAACTATTTTAATTGGATGTTTTCTCAGTTGCAGAGGACTTTGAGAGTTTACGATGTAAATAAATAGATGATGAATTGCCTTCAGGCAAGAAAGAGCATCATTCTTGATTCTGTATGTTTTCGTCCTAAGGCTGTTGCCTTCAGGACAGGGTTTACATCATTCCTCCTAGGGATCTAGCATCTTCCCTCAATGTGAAGTCAGCTTCCTCTTCTATTTTCTGGCTGACTCTTTTGCTTAAAGCAGCAGGAATAGTGTTCAATGATACGTTTTAAAGATGTACTTCTTGAACTACTACAAAATAGCCACAGAGTAAATCTATATGATGTTATGTTTAATTTTTTAGTAATTTTTCAATAAAATCATGACAGATAACTTAAGTCATAAGTTGCTAAAATACCAGACACATTTGAAAAAAGTTGATTATTTTTACCCTGTTTCAAAAAAGGGCACAGAATTTCAGCATGATTATTTATAACAATACAAGAAGTAGTTTTTCCACATAACTGAATTATCTAGGCAACTGAAACTCAACATTTAAATGTAAATTTTTACTCTAAGTATTTATATAAGAGTTGTTTTAAAACATTTTCTTAAAATGCATGGTTCCTATTTCAGCTTTCTATTTTGATAATTCAATACAATTGTATTATCAGGTTATTATATAAGACTGTGATTCATTAAGAATTTTATTCCATTGACATACTTAAGGCTGCTTACCCTAACTAAATTTACATATTTCCTGTGTTTGTTTTGTTTGTTTTTATCTCTCTCTTCCTTCTGTTGGAATCTTAGGCCAGAAAATTTTCTGTGGTGACTGTCATGTATAATCCTAAGAGCCAATTTTTAGGCAAAGCCTAACAATATAAAATTTTCAGAAAAGTTACATATGTCATTAATGCATAACATGTATGTATGTTGACAATAGTCTATTGTATCATTTACTACCACAAAATATGTACACAATTATTGCTAAAAGTTAAAATTTATTATAAATTACACACAGACACTTAAAGACCATACCTGGGGTCATTCACAGTCAAGAGAAATGTAAACAAACCATAAAGATGAAGTATTAAATCACAACTGCATAAAATTAACTGTAGTGCACACTGTACTACTGTAATAATCTCATAGCCACCTTCTGTTGCTATCTGATGAGCTCAAGTGTTGCAAGTATCTGCTTAAAATGCCATGTGATACTCATTATCTCTGTGTGAGCAGTGTGTCTCTTCAGTAAACTGCATATCACGGTAAAAAAGCGACCTGTCATAGTTCTGTGTCTCTTTCATTATGTTAGTGCAATATTATAAACTTTGAATAATGACATGGAACCCATGTAAAGTGCCACTGGAGATGCTGGAAGTGCTCCTAAGAAGCAGAGAAAAGTCGTGACATTACAAGAAAGAGCTGAATTGCTTAATATGTACTATAGATTGAGGTCTGAAGCTGCAGTTGCTTGTCATTTCAAGAGGAATGAATTCAGCAAAAGAAGCATTGTAAGAAAAAAAATGAAATATATGAGGCTGTCACTGCCATCATTATACTAGTAGCTGTGAAAATCATGCACTTTTTGCAAAATACCTTTTTTTTTTTTTGAGACGGAGTCTCGCTCTGTCACCCAGGCTGAGATGCAGTGGCCAGATCTCAGCTCACTGCAAGCTCCGCCTCCCAGGTTTAGGCCATTCTCCTGCCTCAGCCTCACTGAGTAGCTGGGACTACAGGCGCCCGCCACCTCGCCCGGCTAGTTTTTTGTATTTTTTAGTAGAGACGGGGTTTCACCGTGTTAGCCAGGATGGTCTCGATCTCCTGACCTCGTGATC